>NC_041405.2:67141591-67306591 GCF_900747795.2 Erpetoichthys calabaricus
ACTCGGGGCACTTCTTTGTTGCAGGCAGGGCTCCACCTGGCGGCCTGGGGGTATTGGCCGGAATAAAAGCCGGCCTTGTCCCACAATATATATATACATATATATATATATATATATATATATATATAAACACACACACACATATATATATACATACACATATACATATATACTAATAAAAGGCAAAGCCCTCACTGACTCATTCATCACTAACTCTCCAACTTCCCGTTTAGGTAGAAGACTGAAATTTGGCAGGCTCATTCCTTACAGCTTACTTACAAAAGTTAAGCAGGTTTCATTTCGAAATTCTACGCGTAATGGTCATAACGGTTGACAATGTCCGCCATGTTAAACTTTCTTATTTATGGCCCCATCTTCACAAAATTTGGTAGGCGGCTTCCCTGTGCTAACCGAAACCAATGTACGTACTTATTTCGGTGGTATGACACCATTGTCGGCCGCAATATTGAACTTTCCAACGGTCTTTGTTACTTAATGGGCCCATCTTCAAGATATTTGGTTCGCGGGTTCCCAACACTAACTGAACCCTACTTACGTGCATATATACGTCCATAGCCTGCAGCTCGGTCCACACTCTGAATCCTCCAGGCACTCCTGAGTATAATCTAATTTTGAAGGTTGGGGCAACAATAATGTTACTGAGTAACTTACAGCCACCGAAACTTTGTAATGGCACGAGACTTCAGGTCACATGCCTGCAAAAGAATCTAATTGAGGCAACTATTTTTACTGGCAGTGGCTCAGGGGAGAGAGTTTTTATTCCTCGCATCCCCATTATATCCTCTGATCTCCAATTTCAATTCAAACGCCTACAATTTCCAGTAAGGCTCTGCTTTGCAATGACAATTAATAAGTCTCAGAGACAGACCCTACAAAAGGTTGGCATTGATTTGAGGCAAGATTGCTTTTCACATGGCCAACTATACGTTGCATGCTCAAGAGTAAGCTCAGCGCACAGCTTGGTCATATTACAACCGGAGGGGTGAACTGACAACATGGTATACAAAGAGATCCTTAACAAATAATTATTGGTACATTTTCACTCAGTTTATTATTTAAAATTTTAAAGCAGTACCTCACCGCTGCGAAGCACGGGTATTTTGCTAGTATATATATATATATATATATATATAATATATATATATATATATATATATATATATATTATATATATATATATATATATAAAATCCTAAGCCAAAAGTGCAATGATTTTGTGCAACGATTTTATGTGACGTTTTTAAGTCACGTTTTTTGTCACACTTTAAATCAGGCTTATTTTAAAACCTACATATATATGTTTGGTATCATTCTTTTAAGATTTTATCGAACTTTAATGTGATGTTGTTAGATTTTCAGATTCTTATTCCGTTTTTAAATTATAAACTAAAATATCAAGAGCTCACGTCCTGCGAGATGAGAACTACTTATTGCCTGGCCGGAACACCCCTTCCCCACATCTACCAGGGGGACAAGACTGGGAAGTCCAGTATCTCCCCCTGGACGCTAGATGGCAGCCTCCCTGGGTTGCAGCGGTGCCTCGGACTCCCCCAGGGCTTCATGGGGGTTGGAGTTCTGTGCAGCTCTGTGGGGTTCCGCAGGCACTGCCAGAGGGTGCTGCAACAGGAGTGGCTGGCCCCTTTTGGGCACTGGTTTTGCCTTACCTGGAAGTGCAGCCGGATGTCAGCAATCAACCACCTGGAGTACTTCTGGGTGCCTGATAAAAGGGAGCCAGTGACCAACACTCAGCGTCCAGAGTTGGGTGGAAGGTGGACAAAGCTGTGAAGGAGTAGTGGTGAAAGAGAGAGGAGTGTGTTGACTCACTGCTTGGGACTGTGTTGTGGCTGGAGGGATTATGGGGAAGAAGTGCCCTCCAGCTGAAGAAAAATAAAAGCCTGTGTCTTTTTACATGTGCCTCTGTGTCAGTCTGTGCTGGATTGGGCGCTATATAGCACCTTTATCACAGGATTTAGATTGGATTATCTATATATATAATTCACTAAGCCCCCAGCAAGCAAGACACCCATGGAGCATGCTGGACGGAGCCACGCCCACCAACTCTAAGACCATTGGATATGACGACAACTTGCAGAGCCACGCCCACCAACTCGGACGCAGCAACTCACAAAACAGGGCGTCATTTACGTTCGTCTCTGCTACACTCCACATGCACCTCTGAGCCTCGTTGACTTTTCATTATTCTTTTCGGTTACAACGCACGACCGCGTCCACCATCGCAAACTGTTTTACATGCCATGGTCTTAGAGTTGGTGGGCAGGTCTCCATGAGTTGCTCTTGCGAGCGGGCACATGACCAGGTGGTGTGTATGCTTCGAGAACGAGGGTGGATGCGGCAGGACCATCTAAGAAGAGGCATGTTTGTCACAGATGTGAATCGCTGTATGCAGCGTATAAAACAGTTTGTTTGTCACGGATGTGAATTGCTGTATGCAGCGTGTAAAACAGTTTGCGAGGGGTATCCCATGGTCTTAGAGTTGGTGGGCGGGTCTCTGTGAGTTGCTCTTGCGAGCGGGCACATGAACAGGCAGTGTGTATGCTTCGAGAACGAGGGTGGATGCGGCAGGACCATCTAAGAAGAAGCATGTTTGTCGCAGATGTGAATCGCTGTATGTGGCATGTAAGTTTGTTTGTCGCGGATGTGAATCGCTGTATGCAGTGTGTAAAACAGTTTGCGAGAGGTATCCCATGGTCTTAGAGTTGGTGGGCGGGTCTCCGTGAGTTGCTCTTGCAACCGGGCACATGACCAGGCAGTGTGTATGCTTCGATGTGAATCGCTGTATGCAGCGTGTAAAACAGTTTACGAGGAGTTTCCCATGGTCTTACAGTTGGTGGGCGGGTCTCTGTGAGTTGCTCTTGCAAGCGGGCACATGACCAGGTAGTGTGTATGCTTCGAGTGCAAGGGTGGACGCAACAGGACCATCTAAGAAAAATCATGTTTGTCGCAGATGTGAATCGCTGTATGCAGCGTGTAAAACAGTTTGTTTGTCGCGGATGTGAATCGCTGAATGAGCGTGTGATGGCGGTCCTCCAGTTGTCAGTCACGGAGAGTTGTATGTTGCCCTCTCCAGAGTTCCATCTTTTCATTCACCTACAGTCGTATCCTCAAACCCACCCCATTTCAGGAAGTGTTCACCCATCAATACATAATTATGCGGCGTATGCTATGCCGCGGGTTGGCTAGTTTTCTATAATTTGCTTGAACATGCTGGTTGATCTTGCGACTGGTTGATCTTGTGACTTCTCTCATCACACTAAATACCATATATACTCGCATTTAAGTTTTCCCGTGGATAAATCAGGGTTTGATTTTACCATACAATTTCCGGAATTTTATAATGTCGGCCATATACGTTGAATGCGGAAAACTTGCGCTATTGGTCCAAGAGATTATGATACAATATGTTAACGCCCACCTGAGAGAGTAACCACAGAGCACATTGCCTTTTTTTTCCTATGTATTGTGCCACACGGTAATACTTGAACTATTCCGAAGCGACGTTTGCACTGTTTAGTGTTTTTTGTATCTCACACCCTCATACACATTTATCATAAGAGCATCTGTTATCTACTATGGAGTGTTCAATCAGAAGAAAACATGACGCTGATTTTAAATTAAAAGTCATTGAAGCAGCGAAAGAAATTGGTCATCATGCTGCTGCAACAAAATTTGATGGGTCTGAGAAACTGGTGCTAGATTGGTGGGAGCAAGACAATGTAAAAAAAACATTAAATGTTGTATTTTTGAATGGGCGTATAAGTCGGACCTGATTTTATGATTGATTTTTTGGGTTTCAAGACCCGACTTATATGTGAGTATATGCGGTATCATAGTTTGTTTATTTATACTTTATTTGTGTGAATGTGAGAGAGAGACTGCAGACTGAGGGGAGGGGGGTGGAACCCTCCTCACTCACTCGCTTACTTCCATTTGAGTTGGTCTAACTCTCGCCACGTGTTGGCATATCATGCCTCCGCTTAGCTAGCGATACCTGTTTGTTCAACAGACATTATCATCTACAGATTGTTAAGGAGTAACATTTGATGTTTCTGAGAGAGACAGAGATCAGAGCTATGTGTATTTTAGAAGGTAGTTGCTGATTGCCAGAGATATCATGGCCATGTGCTTTTCTCCCCACTTGCGGGACACGAGCTGAATATGATCAAATGCAGTTTCCTTGGCCAAGTTTGTCCTGTTTCACTACTACATGGGTGGAGCAGCGGGGGACAGCTAGTAAGAAATGAAAAACTTTGCTTCATGATGTAAAAGTACAAAATAAAGTAGAATAGCTGCTTCAAATATTTAAAATATTAAAATATGTGTTTCAATTTAAATATTTAAAGTCTACTTAAAGTATGCTCAATTGTTAAAGGATTTTTAAAAAAAATTTCACCCATAGAGGGCATGATACTTACTCAATGATTTTGTAACCTTCTGGGAGTGGGTCTTATAGGGCTTGGACCACTAGTAAATAATCAAATTTCAAAAATACTATTCACGATTAGTACCCCAGAAATAGCATAAAATGACACTCCATATGCCTATTTTACTGATTCCCATTTTTGTGAAAAGAAGTAACTTTGACCCCCTGTGTTCACTTAGGGGGTGATCCCCTGGGGTTAGTTGATGTGAAATACACAAGTTAAAGTCCTTCTTATCATTTTTGCTGCAAACACCTATTGGTTTACTGTTTATCATAAGAGTGTACTTTCCTGCATGAAATATGGTTTAAAATTAGTGTTTTTTTGGGACTAGAGGGCTAAAAATACTGAGGAACCCCTAAAAACTCAATGTCTTGCATAACTAGACCTCAAGACAAATTGAACAGAGTAGGGGTTTTCTCATCCTGGTGAGTCAAGCAGCACCTGACCAAAAAAACATTCATAAGTAATTCTTATGAACACAAAATCTACACTAGTATATTCACGATATAAGATGTATAAATAGTGATAGGCACAATGTAATGCTAATTACTGCTGTTTCACAGCTTCACCAGCTTAGGTTCAAGTCACTCTCAGGTTGTATCTCTTCAAATAACTGATATGTTAGGTTAAGTCTAGTCAATCCAGCCCGACAGTCTTGTTTCTGCCCATAAAGCTGACTACATACACAGTATATTTTTCTGTCCAGTTTCCCCACCTGCAGTACTCAGCAAAGACCCTAATAATCCGTCCATCCAGACCAGAAATCTGAAGCCTATCCCAGCAAGCAGGATGCCAGCCCATTGCAGGGTGAGCACATATAGACACACACCCATATACACACACACACACAAACATCAGGGCCAATTTAGTATTACCAATCCACCTAACTTACACACCTTTGGACTGTGGGAGGAAACCAGAGAACTTACAGGAAACCCAAATAGACAAGAGGAGAACATAATAACTCCATGCAGCGAGCATCCATTGTGTAAACCCTGGTCTATTTGTAGCAGTAGGGCCACCCATGACCCTACCTCCCTTAATTGACAGTTCTGGTTTTATTTTTTTCAGCTATGGTTACTTTTGCTATTACTTAATAACAGGATACTTTGCTTGCAAGAAACTTTGGTTTACTCTTTTTATTTTTCCTGGTTGTCTGAATCATGACACCAGGGATGAACATCAGTTGAAATATATGTTCAAGTTGTATATGAAATAAAAATGTAGGTATGTTCTGTACTTCAAATTTGTTTTACAAAGCTAAATTATACAAAAGAAACACAAGCAAAGGCCAGGTTATGTTAACCTCCACTATGTTTTCTGTTAAATGTCACCACTCAATTCATTGCAAGCAAACGTAGGTACAAATAATAACTAACTGAAAGTCATTTTGATACTTCAATCTGAAATAAGGTTGCAGATGTTTCAGATACAGTTTTCCATATGCTAACAGGAGAATAAATAGGAATCATTCACTATGGGATTGATAGGTATGAAAATATATTATGAGATTTCTTCTTTATGTGAGTTACACTTTGACATGTTAGCAGATCTGACTTGATCAGCTTGTTCTGAAGTCTGAATCCTAATGCCTAGCTAATCAGAAAATCTCTCAAACTGAGGTATTGTGCTTGCTTTATAATGAATTCAAAAGTGAGTTTATTTAAGATGCTGTGGTTGTATTTACAAGTCACCATTAGTGAATATGAAAACACAATTGCATACACAGTAATTCTGAATGTGTAAGTTATGATTAATGATAAAGGTCGATGTGATTAATCAAACAGGACCCTAAATGGTAGCGGAGATAATTATAGCATTTATTATGACTTTATGTGAAAAAGTCTACTACTTTTTGAGTGAAGAATCGACAATGCACAAATCAATAGTGAGGAGCTAACAAAACATAATTCCACCAACATACTAAGAACAGCAAATGTACATAACCTGGCATTGTGTGTGAACTTAAAACAACAGACTTAATAAAACTGAATAGCTGTTGGCTTGGTTCATAAAAGAGGTGCTTTTTTAGGGTTGTCAGAACTGTCAGTCAGATTAATATAAGATAAGCAGTTCAGGCATTTTCTTAGGGTGTTTGATTTTAGAGTTCTAAAAAGTGAACAGCAGGTAGTGGGTGAATACTTTGAAATAAAGTGGCAGTGAGTTTTCTAGAAACAACTGAAGAGTTGCATGTTTATATTGGTACTTTTTCCATTGTCACAATTTATGTGGGTAGAAAAAAAACAACCAAGCACAATGTTCTTCTAAAAGAAGTGGTGGTGTATGAAACTAAACACATCACTGAACCTGAATCCAAATGAGAAAAGCCCCATCCATCTTATTTGTATGCTCAGAACAGTTCCGAACAATAAAATACCACTGAGCTAACATGAGCTCATTACATGATGTTCACCAACAAGGAAGAAGACAAACAAATATATAGTTAGTTCATTACCTGTACAGCGAGTAAACACCTTTACCAGAGATCTTCAAATGTTTTACAGTAACATCTTAGTGAAATCTGTCCACTGACAAGAATGTATAGACTTGATAGACTAATAGAAAAGAAACATATTAATAAGATAGATAGATAGATAGATACTTTTGATTAATCCCAAGGGGAAATTCACAAGTCCACATAAAAGAAAGTGGTAGGAGTGATCAGTGAAATAGAGAAAAATAGAGAAAAGGGTAAAAAAGATAAAGTCATACACGGAGCTGCTGGAAAGGCTGCCACTCGCGGCGGCGCCTGACTCATCTAATTAATAATAATAAATAATAATAAATATTAAAGCACATGATTTCATAACTGCCACCTTTGAATTCTGAAGAATAACTTAAGGCTGTCATTTGTATACATCTCCCAAGATGTAAATGGTAAATGTGCTAGTGATAGGATTTCCTGATCTGTCCAACTCAGCATATTGCCATTGGAAACCATCACCAGAATAAGAGAATGGACAATGAAATAAGCTGAATAGTTCATTTAATAACTTACTACTGACAATGTCTCTAGGTTGTAAACATTACTCTCCATAGATAACTGAAAAGGAATTTTTATGATTAGTTATCAAAAGCTGCATGGCATTGTGTTGCTGTGTTTAGCACTGCTGAGAGACTTGGGGTCCTGTCAGGATGTGGGTACTGCTTGTGTGGTGTTTGCATGTTTACCCTGTGCCTGCCTGGATTTTTGTGCAGGTACTATACTCCAGTTTTCACCCATTAACTCATTAGGTTAACTGATGACTTTAATTTGGCCCTATGTGAGCGAATCTGTGTGTGCCGTGCAATAGGCCAGCAGCTTGTACAGGTTTGTTTCCCATTTTGGGGTTAATGGTGCCAGATTAGGACTGGAAAAGATTAAAATCTGGATGAAGTTGTCAAATGTGAAGATAATATGCTAAAATGTGAGTTGTAGATGTTGTTTATTGCTTAAATCAGTATTGTTTAAGAATTATCCATCCATCCATTTTCCAACCCGCTGAATCCAAACACAGGGTCACGGGGGTCTGCCGGAGCCAATCCAGGGCAGGGTGCCAACCCACCGCAGGACACACACAAGCACACCCACACACCAAGCACACAATAGGGCCAATTTAGAATCGCCAATCCACCTAACCTGCATGTCTTTGGACTGTGGGAGGAAACCCACGCAGACACGGGGAGAACATGCAAACTCCACGCAGGGAGGACCCGGGAAGCGAACCCAGGTCCCCAGATCACCCAACTGCGAGGCAGCAGCGCTACCCACTGCGCCACCTTGCCGCCTGTTTAAGAATTATTCACAATGATAATTATATTTATTTGATGTAGTATTTAAAATAAATACACATTAATTACAATAGAGCATACTATCAAAAGATTTAATCAACAAACTGTGTTCTGGACCAGAATATTCATGTAGCAGTAGTGACAGTATATGCAAAAGAGTTTAATGTTGAGAAGACACATACAGTATGTCTCTATTAAATTAAAAAGGTAATTGTTCTTCCCTCCTAAGAGATACTGATTACAATATTAGTTATATCTAAAACTGTTTTCTGAAAAATGGTACAGTTATTTTGCGATTTTTTAACTTCACTGTCTGCTGTTCTGTACTTGTGGTTATTAACAATCACAGCTTGCAGATTTGAGTTTTTCAGTCTTTTTTTATACTGCTGCCCTATAAATGACCTATTTGCAGTAAAAAATCTCTTGTGAATTGTTTCTCGGTACACCAAAAAAGGCTTATGTTGTACAAAACCTCTTTAGCATTTTGCTTTATATGCTGTGAAGAGAATGTAGCAATCTTAGCATATTCACTGTACTACTGCATAATATCAGTAATTCTTAGTAATGACAAGGCACATGTTATATCTAAATATATTGAAACGAATTCAAACACGATGAATGTCTGTGTGAATCCAGGCGGGGAGCATCTCACAGTGGGACACACTTATGAATTTATTCTTTTTTAAGCACATGCAGACTTCAACAGCAAATGTGAGAAAGTACAGAATTATTCTGGTCTGTTCTTTGTGCATTCAGAATCATCTAGAGGCTGTCAGAAGTTTCCATCAACATAGTTATTGATAAGAAGGTTGCAAAGGTATATTCTCCAGCACTGAAGAAAACTAACCAAATTAGTTTTATAGATGGAATGATCTATTCTTCTTTTTAATATACAAACTGTATATTGTTATGTAAAATACCATAATGGTTTGGCCACAAACACTTCAAAATTAAATTCTACAACACAAAAACTAATTTATGAGGTTAGCAAATAAATGTAACTGAACAATAATAATTTGTTCCCCATAGGTGTATTTTTTATATTATTTATATTATTTACATTTTCATTTATTGCTATTGAAGATGACATTACAATTTTCTGGTTTGTTCTGACATGTTAAAAAGTCCCAAATTGAAATTGTTCATCTTTCACTTTTATTTAATCACTTGTTAATTATTTGATTATCTCATTGCAGCAACATCAAACCTTTGGTTTCTGCTTCATTTTTACATTATGGGTCAGTGTATAATGTTACTGAAATATTCATCTGGCATACACAAGCACATAAAGCCCAGAATAATTCTCAAAGACACAGTTAAATGCCCTTCATTTTTTTCAAAACAAGTTTTATATTAATATATTTATTTATATACTGTATATAGGTGCTGTAAAATAGACAGGCCTATGTCATTGATATGGGGCTCCAAGGCAGAAACCCTTTTTTAAAGGTAAAAGATGTTGTAAAAATATCAGCTCTATGTGATGTGAAGGCTGTGGATACTTGTTCTTCCTTGAAGGTGGTCCGCAAATACCGGCTTCCTTCAGCTTCTCTTCCAAATTAAAAAGGGAAACAGAAATGTGTTTACAGATTGTGTCTTTTCTCTCCACCCCCGCTCCTGTTTTCCTACACAGCGATCCCCACAAGACGCTCACCAAGCTCACATGGTGGCACGACAATAGCACACTGTACAAAAGAGTGCTGACAAATGTGTGCTGATATAAGAGCACTGTGACAAATGCATGAAGGAAAAATGCATACAGCCACAAATGAGCACATCTAATAAAGAGTCATTGGACTATGCAATTTATGGACATCACAAATACAACTTGCAAGCAAAACATATAATGCAGTATGTGCAAGTAATTGCAAAATGTCTAAAAGCAGCATCCAACTATAGGTCACTATTAACTGTTGTGGAAGGCGATTATACTAGACATATTTTGATTTTGATGTTATGGGGAGAAACCATTGTAATGAAGAGAAACAGACAGACGTCACATGGGGAGAGCAATATGAGATCGCATGTATATTGTTTTACTTCAGAACAGAATAGGCAAATCATTGAACCCTAGCACACCTGTGCAAACTTCACCACAGTTAAGGACCATGGGTAACACTACCAAAGAAACAAATATACACAAGGCCAGTGGAACAAGTCACATCTCACCTCGCCTTGCCCCCAATCCATTCACACTCTCACACCAACCTGCCAACTTGAGATCAACTCATTTCAATCCTTTCTCCTGTACATGAATCCTTACTCACTGAAATGGACATGGCTTTGTAGAAAGCTGTGGAACTGGCAGGATACTTCTGGGGAGTTTACTGTCAATAAGGTAGCTGGCTTCGCTAGATATGTATGTGCGATTCTCTGCAGGTGCCTGGCTCCAGTCTATTAATAAGTACTTCTGTCTGACAGCTACTGCAGGATCCACATTCTCTTCAAAATCAGTGACACGATCATCATAAGGCACAAAACGTAAAGGCCAAAACAATTTAGATTTTTTGCAGGGGGTTGCTTATATAAATTGAGGTGATATAAATTGCATATTGAGTACGGTGTTTCTTCTTATGTTATGTTTGGTTTTGCAAATTTTGTTGGTGGTGCCATAAAATGCACAATACAGTGATACTTTACTATCTGCACACATCTGTTGCTGCTCTTTTGTCCAGTGCACTTTTACCTGTGTGTTAACTTGTGTGCCTAACATGGCACCCACCCACCAATACAATCCTAAAATAGTGAGCGTTCTCACCAAGACATTCATGGAAGCAGAAGGATCCAGCAGCATTCACATGAAGAGTGTCTTTTTGATGCACAATTCTAAATTTTTATTGTTGTAGTTTCAAAAACTAATGAGTTCACTTCTTTGTGCATGTCAGTTCACTGGAGTGGTGCATGGTCAGTCATCAAAGTTAACTTGTACACCAGTAAATAATATTTTAGTTGGGTTACTGCCCATTTCATGGCAAGGTCTTCTCTCTCCACTGTTTAAGCCATGAAATGCTCATGCTGCAGCAAAGGTCCATCCACTTTATTGGGTGCCCTTTTTATCTCTTTCACACATGTGCTAGAGGTAACATCGTAATGGGGAGGATACTCAGCAGCTAGCCATTTATCTAAGTCAAAATAAGCTTTTAAGGTTTCACTTGTTAAACAGGGTGCTAATATATGTGGACATTTAAGTGAAGGCTATCAATGTGAAATGGCAGAATGCTCAAAGACAAGAAGACAAGCCTCTACATCTTATTTATGTCATAGTAGTCTTAGCAGTCCAAATGTTCTGTCCAGCTGGTCTTTCTTACAAAAGAGGTCAACATAACTGAGTAAACACCAGTCTTCAGACAGTTTGGAAACAAGCATAACTGGGCAAGGGTACAAAAAATTGATCATCTCAAATGAACAATTCTGAACAAAATACAAGCGAGTTACAGTTCCTAGGTTACAAACCTAACAGCTAATATCATGTAGACAGAAATACACCAAAGTCTTCAAACACTTCCACTGTATTCAGTATACTGAATGTCATGAGCATGTCTACAGATGTTCTTTAAACATCCATTTATTTGCTATCTATCTTATACAGCTCAAGGTTGTGGGAGTACCTTACAACCATCCACACTTATGTATATACTACTTATGGGATGTGGGAGGAAGCAAAACACTGCAAATGCTAACAACAATTTTAGCAAGTGAAATTCAAGGCAAATTTCAAATGAAGTGACTGTTTGGTTTGCAAAATCACCAATGAAATGGACTGCTGCATTTCTTAATACCAAAAATAACCTTCATTTAGTTTTTTAATGCTTCAAATCACAAACCTAATCTCCCTATTAATACATAAATCAAAGAGATTGTTTAAATAGAAAACATCTTGAAATTCACTATCTGAATGGTACAGTGTTGATTTCAAGCAGTATTTTTAGTTAGTCGAAGGAAAATGTCAAAAAATTTAGAAAGAGCACATGTTAAAATAATACATCTACAATTCCTTCAATATCAACTGCAATGGCCAGTAACAAGTCCACCTCTGACCATCGATGTAGACTGTCCATAACTGAAGACCAAGTAAGGAAACAACTGAGGAATCTACCCACAGGAAAAGCTCCAGGACCAGATGGAGTCAGTCCTAGAGTTTTTAAGGCCTGTGCTGACCAACTTTGTGGTATCCTTTGTCACCTGTTCCATTTGTCCCTAAGGCTTCAGAAAGTTCCACTGCTGTGGAAAACAACCTGCATTGTCCCTGTTCCAAATAAGACAGGCACTCTTCACCTAATCATTTCAGACCAGTGGCATTTACATCTCACATCATGAAGATGTTTAACACTAAAATTACCGAAGTCTACAAAAACACTCGTAATCCAGGCCCACTTTAAATTCCTTTCCACCTCTCCATCAGCGTCTTTTTGTGTTGTAAATGTGTCGATCAGCACAAGCAGCAAGCAGTCTGCTATCCCATCCCCACACCCACTGCCGCAGCTCAATTCACAAAGAAGGTTCTCAGTGCTCAATGTTTATCTTGGAGTGAAGTGCCTGGAGTTGTAGAGGGGAAATAATATATCGTCATTTGAAATACATACATTTCATGTGTGTTCCGTGTCTATAACAATCTATCTTTAAAACAGAAGCGTTTTTCATGTTTTAGTAATAACTGACAAAATGTAGACATAAAGTGTATAATGTGTAAAGCCTGAAGTCCAAATATCAAATAAACACTTTCACAGAAGGTACAAGTATAACAAAACAAGTGGGCTTTTATTCAAGAATATAACCAAAAAAAAGCAGGTTAGGATAGGTTAGCACTATGAAGTGGTAAGAACTGCTGACTCCTAATCAAGAGGTCGCTAGTTCAATACCTGCTGCCTCCGAAATTTACCATGAGTAGTGAGCTGCTCTTATTGTTAATATTATACAATAAAAACATACATTTGATTTGTGTCTGTAACAGCTGGTTTAAATTTATGGTACTTGCAAAAGTTAGCGTTTTTTTCAGTTTTATTCTCTCAGTCACGTTCACATTCCCACCAATGATCTGACGCTGTTTTCAGATAAAGACATGGTATAACAAACTTGTTTTGTATAACTTGTTTTGTTTTGTTATACCACCTCTTTTGTATAACTATAGTTTTGTATAACTTGTTTTGTTTTGTTATACCATCTCTTTATTTGAAAACAGTGCTTGTGCGTGAATGAGACTGGGACTGGGAAAACTGTGGACGTGGGTGTGAGTGGTAAGCGTGACTGAGAATGATTGTGGATGTGAAATTTTTTTTTTATTCAGTTTTATTCTTGAGTGTTCCTTCTCATGCTGAATTAGTATGTGCATCTTCTGGTCCATGATGTCAAAGCTGCACTGACAAAAAAGAGAGACATAGATATTATCTATCTATCTATCTATATGACATTTGGAATAATTCATCTTATGACCTGTACAGTACATTTCGGAAAACATTGTTGCACTAATTCAACATTATGTATTCATTCGCATACCTTAATGCGCTTGTAGTCAGTGATCGCGTTTTTTTTTTTTTTCCCCCAATCTTGCCCAGTCTCCACATGTTGGTGCATGGTGGTGTTTCTTTTGTACTGCAGGAGATGCAGGGGACAGAATAATACAAAGAGGTCAGTTCCACGCTATACACAATCATCAAATTCAAATGTTAACAGTTGTGATAAGAGACACGAGACATGGCAAAGGTTTGGGGCAGCCACCCGTATAATTCTGTATCCAGGCTGCAAAAAGTAAATGTTGAGGTTGAGTCAAGTTTACAAGACAGAGTCCAAAACAGAACTGAATTCCAGGGGAAAGGAGTGAGGCTTTATAGGAAGTCTGGGGGAAGTGATGTCATCCTTGGGGCCGGGGTCGGAAGTGATGTCGTCCTCGAGGCTGGGACCGGATGTGGCGTGTCTTGAGTCGAGGCAGTGGCTCCTGGTGGGATTTCCCGGGAAAGGTCTGCAGGGAACTCAGAAAGAGCGTTAGTGCACCCCACCACCCCCTGGGCAGATGTATTATCATTCTTCTCCAGGAGCTTCAGCTGCCTCCTATTCACACGTGTGTGACACAGTTCCCACACACCCAAGCACCATCCTTCCTACATTTACAACAAGTGTACATATTGCAATGTACACCTCTCTATGCTGTGGTTTCTATTACACTGAAGGAGCACCTGACACTGAACTTTCTTTCCTGGGGGAAGCTGAGGTCTTGAAACAGAAGTTTGTCAAAGTTGCATTCTCTTTTCTTTTTCCATTGTATTTTCTTGTAGGAAGCGACAATGAAGTTCCTCTGCAAGATGAGCCATGAGCACTCTTCTTCTCTCAGTGGACCTTGTGCAGGCCTTGTGCAGAACGTTAACTTTTCCTTGACCTGACAACGATGAACGCACATGTTCTGTACATGGCATGCACAGGGTCCACTAACACTGAGGACTTTCAGCCAACGAATCTTTCAGTAGAAGTGTGTCAAGAAATGCTACTGAAGCTCCTTTATACCAACAGTCTGCATAATGCCTCACTGTGATTGTGACAGCCAAGTCAGTACTTTTCCTTCTCTTTAATTTTCTTGCTTTATAGTCATTCTGGTGTATGTATATCTATCTATCTATCTATCTATCTATCTATCTATCTTCTATCTATCTATCTATCTATCTATCTATCTATCTATCTATCTATCTATCTATCTATCTATCTATCTATCTATCTATCTATCTATCTATCTATCTATCTATCTATCTATCTATCTAATCCTGCCAACTATGCTAAAATTAAAGTCAATCTATCTATAAATTATGTAGTTTGTGATGATTAATTCTTTATAAACCTACTGAAATTTCCACATTATAACCCCCTACACATTTATGTTCAAGCCCTGCATTATATTTTTATATTTATGAATGTCAAAACTATCAGTATGTTAAAGCTGTTGTTACTGTTAGTATTTATATTTTAATACAAGAAAAGGCACAATATTGTTCGCTTGAATATTGGACGTACATTTAATATAAAGCAGTTGAACCAAGTTTCCGTTTTTTGTTGTGATATCAAATAGGTATCGAGTATCATAAAATTTAACCGACACTGGTATCGAATACAAAAATCTGAGGGCATTCCTAAATTAAGCTACTCAGTTTAGTTCAAGGGCCTAAATATAACTTACACAATTACAGTTTATGGATTTGCAAATTTAAAATAAATTGGTGCTATCACCTCCACCTCCACTGGCAGGGTGGTGGGTTAGAGAGCTACCCACATCAACAACTGTATATACTGACATTTGTAGGCAATTTACTTTCATTAATGTGACATACTGTAGATATGATCTTTTTACAGAAATGTAAAATGCAGCAAAAAAACAAACAAAAAAAAACCCTGCCAATGCAGCCCAATAATCTGTATTTTCTGCATTGTCTCACCTCAATTTGAGAGACATACTTGTATTTGGCAGTGATGATTCTACTGAAAGCATCTTTGTGTACATTGTTAGCTGACCAATTTGTATAGTGTAAAAAGGGCAGTATGAATCTAGTATTCACATTGTTTATTAGGTCACATCTGGCTGATGAATTCATTTTTATCAATTTTGCAGATTCAGGATAGATGTCTGTACATAGTGTAATATAGACGCTATATAGCGCCTGACCCGGCACAGACTGACGCAGAGGCACGTACTTAAACAAAGCAGGTTTTTTATTTTTCTTCAGCCGTGGGGCACACCTTCCCCGTGTCCCACAGGCCCAACACAGTCCCAAAACACTCTCAAACTAACCACAACACTCTTCTCTTCCTTTACCACCACTCCTCCTCAGGCTTAGTCCTCCTCCTCCCGACTCTGGCTCTCCTGAGTGGTGGTGGGTGGCCTTTTTTATACCCCACCCAGAAGTATTCCAGGTGCTTGATCACCTGGACCTAATTGCATTTCCAGGTGAGACTGAGGAATTGACCAGCCGGGCTGCAAAGACCATGCAGCTCCCCCTGGCGGCCATCCAAGCCCCCAACCAGGCTGTGGAGGACTCCATGGCCCATGGAGCCATGCGCCAGGTTGGGGAATCATCGTCCGCCAGGGAGACTGCCACCAAGCATCCTGGGGGAGGTATTGAGCTGCCCATGGTGGCTCCCCCGGAACAAATGCAGCAGGGGCGTCCCTGCCGGGCATGGGACCCGGCTATCCTTCACAATAGCCATATCAAATCTGAATCTACTTTTAATGTAAACTCTGTAGGCTGCCGTGTCAAACGCAGTAAGGATGGATTTTTAAACTCATTTTTTTACCATTGCAACTTTTGTTTAGCATCACTACTTTTGATCCCCCAATGCTTGCAGTGTGCCTGGCATTGTAAACTACGTTATGCCAAACTTGAAAATATTTTTCATATTTTTTAAAGATATTATATAAATAAGGCACTGGAAGTTTGTGTAATTCTTAAGGTTCACACAATTTTGTATCATTATTTCAGAATGTTAAAACATTTCATGAAACATTTATTTTTATTGAAATATGTTTAACAATTTCATTTTTTAAATCTTACAGATATTTTCTTTAGTGAATGCAGTGTCATTGAAGCTGTAACTGTGAGTAATGCAAGCCCTGCCTTTGTCTCTTCTCATTTAACATTATACCTCTTTTGTGCGTTTGTGTTCACCACTTCCAGGGTTGATAGTTAGTTAGTTTTTTTCTCTTATTCATACTTTTTTACTACTGAGGCGGGTCTTTTAGATGACTATTTAGAAGTTAATGATGCAGGAATTTGAGAATAAATTTTCTGCTTGTGTGGATTGAGAGGAGCAGTTGAAGTGACAGGAGATGGCAATGTCCACTGAAAAAGGCATACCAATGACACAATTGAGGGATGTAGCACTGGCGGCCCAAGAACAAATTATAATCATTGAACATTAAAACGATCCTCTTTTGCAGTTATGCTCAAAAAAACTGATGCGTAGCCATGGACAGTGAATACATTTTTAGCTCTTTTTCTATTCCCTGTATTTTTGCTACAATTAAGATCATGTGTATACCTACTGCAAATAAAAAAGGTATTTTTTTCTTTTTTTATAGTTATTTAACTCATGTTTGTGTTATATTTGTCGTGTGCAACAAGAACTATTTAAATAACCTGACACACTTCTAAAAACATTCAATTCTTTCAGTTAGTGTGGTTGTGTCTCTTCTGTTTGTAGCTTTCTGGCTTGTTTGTGCACTAGAATTATACCTAATTTAATACTTTTCCTGCATGTGGAAAATTATTATCTGATTTTTATTGTACAAGGGATAACCAAATCATATATGCTATATAACTATGTAATTGATATGCAAACATGCAGTTATCTTTGTAAATTGCTGCCATCATCCATACAGATAAATAAATTTATGTTTTTTTTAAATTGCAAAAGATCTGCTGAATATCTGGAGAAAATTAGGGTAATATGGAAAATCTGTACAGGATCACCTAAAGCAGGGGTCCCCAACCCCCGGTCCGCGGCCCACTACCGGGCCGCAGCCGTCTGACAGCCGGGCCGCGAGAGAACTGCCGGCAACGGCGACTCACTCAGATTTTTCAGAACGCTTGGCGGGCGGGGCTTTGCAGCGGTGCAGAGAGAGGTGAGAGACTATTACAACAAAGTATTTTTATGGTCCCGACAGTTTCCCCATATGACATGAGTCTATAGAAGTCACGTTACTACGAAGTACATTCAGCAGATGCTTTCATTACAACGAAGTGACCTTGAAATGCTTGAACGAATCATCCACAGAGCAGTTAGATCTGTGGTCGCAGCTCAGTTGTGCATGTTTGCACAACGATCCCCAAACAGAAACATTGTAAAAAAATCTCTTTCTTCGAACTTTCCTCGTACTGTTTTTTTTTTTTTTTTGCTGTTTTTGTTGTCTGTGGTTTTCATTGATTCCTTTTGCTTATTGCTTGTCAACATTTGAAAAACATCCATTGGAATTTAACTCATTGTCACCCTCCTATAGAAACGGCAGACACGAAAAAAAGATTGCAGTGTTAATATTTGTGATGTGCAATCTGTTGGATTGGCAAATGTAAAGCATATGTCTTTGTTATATGCAAAAAAAGAAGAAAAATCTCAGATTGCAAACGTATGCAAACTGCTTAATAACTTTAATAATAATAGAAATGTTATGTAAATTGTGTATAAAACTGCCCCCCCCCCCCAACTAGCCCCCCCCCCCCCCCGACCGGTCCGTGGAAAAATTTGCATCTAATAAAGTGGTCCTTGCTGTCAAAAAGGTTGGGGACCACTGACCTAAAGGACCTAATCAATGTCTCCTCTTTGAAAATTTAAGGCAGCAGTGGCTATACATGCACAACCATATGGCTTTTAAATAAAACTAGCATATGAGAAAAGAAAAAAAACAAGCATTTTTGTGCAAATGTCAAGGTTCAAAAACTAACAATTTTAAAGAGAGGATCCCAGAAACAGCAAATGTTTCAAAACAGACAAGATAGCCATTATTTGGAAATGGCAGTTGTATTCAACAGTTGACTGACAAGTGCAATTAACATAGGGGAACAAGAAAAAGCCTTTAAAATTGCAAAAGGTTCAAATGTTACTCTGAAGTACCACTACAACAATACACATGAAATGGTTGTCAATTTGTAAAAAATGGAGACCAAGAAACAAATGTGAGATTTTGAGTGGGTATTTCAGATGTACAGTATGTCATGTACCACAACACTCTTGAGAAGTGGAAAATGAAAAGTGCAAAATAAGTATGGTAATCTGTTAATGAAATATCTAACTTCAGTTTAAAAGTAATACTGTGGTAATCTGTTCTTAAAAACACATAATAAATAATTGATATTCTTATGGCAATAAAGTAAAGTAAAAATAAATCTGTATAACCAAAAAATAATAACATGTTGATATCTTGAAATATTTGTAGAGTGCAACTGTAAAGTTTAATAATGCATCAATTATTTGTGTAAAGTTTACCATTCAATGTTATTCAAAATATTCTCAGTCAATAAATATACAGGTATGTACCTTTTGTAAGTATAGTAGAATAATAACCGCTGTTACCTTATAACACTTGATTTACAGTTTGATATCTAGGTGATATGTCTTCTTTCAAAAATTGGCTGCTCTCATGTCTCCGAGTTTCCTCAATTTAAACTGCTAGCCATTACATCCTGGCAGTTAAGCAAGTGCTGTCACAGGAAAAACCTTAGGTGGACCGGTGTCTCTAAATTGTTCGGTTGTGCTTGAGTGTCTGTGAGTATATAACTTAACTATCTATCGCCGTATCTGTTGTGATTGTCTGTAAGTATGCATTTTGATAAGATGGCTGCTTAAGAGTTGTTTATTTCTTTGCACCTGTGGCTTCTCTTGACCCTGACCAGTAGAATGTAAGTTTACAATACTGATGGATTGGCTTTGGTAAACCTACTATCTTGCCCATTCAGTGTTCACAGTACTCATCAATGATGAATTCTTTAAAAGTTTTTTTGCCTCTTTTGTGTCACAAAAAAAAACTGACTGAACTAGATATTCTAAAAACTTACTCCGTTGTATATGGGTATATCAATTAAGCAGTGCTTTATAGGATTAACAACATATGGTAATAGTAGTTTAACAATAAAATAAGAAAGAAAAAAATATCAAAAGTGAGAAATGCACCACTGGCAAGCATCAAATGGCCATTGGTCAGGTACCTGAAGAATTTTTAATATTAAGCATCAAAAGAGGCTTTCCAGAATTATAGACAGCTAGGGTATCAAATTGCAAAAAGTTGGTTCACATAGTTATTGATAAATAGCATTGATTTCAAAAAAAGCAATCAGGCACAGCTTTCGTATCCAGTTAACAAACAGAACAAAGTCATAAAACTGAGTAAAAAAAGAAAGATCTTAATAGTGGCTTTTAAAGCTATTATAAAGTAGTAAGGGAGAGACAGTATAAAAACTTTCAAATACAGAATCTGTGGAAACATGTAAATTAATGGACAGTAACTTTAAAGCCATATAGAACAGTTGGTGTTCATTCTGGATATGAATGTCAAGGCAGATGCAGCCTCACAAGCGTAATTAAAAGGAGACTTCCAGGGAGGCAAAACTGAATGAATAAATGTTTGCCAAGAGATTTGCAAAATAATAGTAAGAAGTTCCGAGTTAGATTCCAACTGTCTAATATGTTACTGTAAGGACCATAATGGTATATTTTATAATGTTTTAACAACTGCGAGCAATAAAACTTTGAAGATGATCCAGTATTTGGCAGATAGAGAGTATGAATGAACCAAATAAAATTTGGAGTGGGCACAGCATTTCATTTGGGTCAAAATTCCAGCAGCAGTATTGAGACTGCTGTAGCATGCTGATATTTCTAATAGGAAGACATTTAAAAAGAGAATTATATTAGTCCAGCTAAGATATATTAAAAGCATGGCAAAGTACTTCAGCATCTAAAATAAAGCAATATGGTCAAATTGTGGTAATGTTTCATATAGAATAAACTCAAGTTTCGACTCTTGCACAAATAATGATTTTAAAGATATGGATGCTTTGAATTTTATCACTCTAAGTCTAGTCACACTGGGAAAGAGGACTATTTGGTAAGATATTAATTTTAGCGAGAAGGATGCTTTCTTCTTAAATTGTCCAATAATTTGGTTTTGTGTGAATTGAGATGGAACAAGTTTACAGATCCAGGCAGTCATATTTTTGTTTCTGCATGTGTATACCTGACCTCTCCTTGGGTATATAATATGAATATGAAAAATCTAGTATGAACAATATTTACAGTACATTTACTAGACCTTAGGTATATAACATGATTATAAAACGTCTAATATGAGTGATATCTGTTGAATATTTCCTAGATTTAGATTAGTGTATGGCTTTCTCTGTTAATGACCATTTAATTAGATGCATGTATTTATGTTTGTAAATATTGTATGTTTTTTTTTTATTTTTCTATTACTGTTTAAAGTGAAAGGCTTTACATAGAAAAGATTTGAATTACATTCAGTTCAAATTCAGATTACTACCAACCAAGCATGCCTTAAGTGAATTATGTAACTGGAATCAGTAAATGTAAAACTGAACACAATTAAAACAACTGCAGGAATAATATTTGTAGAATCATCCACCCATTTTCTGAACCTACTATAATCAGTGCTGTGCTAAAAAATATTTGTTTGTTTTAAACATTTCCATTGCTACAACTCCATCTTAGAGAACTGTGCAATTTACCAGATTCAAAACTAAATACATATGCTACACAAAAAAAAAGGTAATTTATAACAAAACAGGTACATAGCAAAATATATAGATGAAGGTTGAACTAAAAATATGAGAAGAACCCCAACTGGTATGAAATTTGAAGAAAGTAAATGTCTGCTGGTCTATAAGCCTTTTGAGAAATATTAGCTGAATACTACTAATATAGATTATTTATAGTCCAGTCCTATTCCAGAGCCAGGGGAAGTTTGCCTGAAGAAGGGGCCTGAGTTGCCTCGAAAGCTTGCATATTGTAATCTTTTTAGTTAGCCAATAAAAGGTGTCATTTTGCTTGGCTTTTCTCTACATTCATAATGGCTAACACAGTACAACACCCTAGTACTACTGCTTAAAACAGAAATGGTGTGATAATATTCAGTAAGAAAACGTAAATGGAAGTCTGCTGATAACAAACAGAAATGGTCATAGACACAAAAATTAAGTGGTTAAGCATAAATCAATAGACAAAATGTAAGATGAAAATCACATTAGCCAATCGAAAGCATAGTGGACTACAATAATACTGGGAACAAAAATGAATGCCACCTGCTGGAGATTTATTCATCTTATCAAGTAGTAAAAGGCCTGCATTTTCTGAACACTGTATTTGTTGTCTTGTATAAATATTATCGATCTAATCTAGATAAAAGAAAGCAAAATCATTCATCGCTTTACAGCTCAGAAACAGTTTTTTAAAAAAATCAGTTCTGAACTTCGAGCAGAGATAACAGTAGATGTCATCAACAGCAACAACAACATTTATTTCTATAGCACATTTTCATACAAGTAATGTAGCTCAAAGTGCTTTACATGATGAAGAAAGAGAAAAAAGACAAAGTAAGAATTAAAATAAGAGAACACTAATTAACATAGAATAAAAGTAAGGTCCGATGGCCAGGGAGGACAGAAAAAACAAAAAAAAACTCCAGACGGCTGGAGAAAAAAATTAAATCTGCAGGGGTTCCAGGCCATGAGACCACCCAGCCCCCTCTAGGCATTCTACCTAACATAAATGACCTCAATCAGTCCTCATTGTATTCAGGATTTTCATGGAAGGACTTGATGATGACGGTCACATGGACTTCTGGCCTTTAATCCATCAATGTGGGGACATCATGGTGCTTTGATTAGGTGGTGGTGGCGCAGATTGCCACCACAGAAAACCGGAAAAAGAACAGAAGAGAAAGTAGGGGTTAGTATGAATTTTGGAGCCACCATGAATAGTAATGATAATTAATTAATGTCATGTAATTATATTAATACTCATAGACAAATTAAGTACCCCCATGGGTCCCAGGGTGTTGAAATTTAAAAGGCCCTCCCTCATCTCACTACCTCCACCAAGCCCACACATATACTCCAATATTATGAACAAGAAATACTGTATGTTAATAATAAATCAGGTACAAGCATTGAAGTAAAAGAGAAAAAAAAACTTTATACTTGATCAACTTGACCATCTTTTTGTTCATTACAGGGTTGGAGTCAGAACAAATTTAACAAGGCAGTACAGTATTGCAATGCTGCAAGCTCACATGAAAGACAAAAGCAGGTTGTGTTACTCAATATACATCACAGTGCGAGGGAAGATAATATAATAAAACAACAAAATTAGGAATACAAACAGTTAATCATGTAAAACTTCACCATGGCTGAGATTTCTTAGAATAAAGACAGTTGTTAAACCACTGAACTTACCAACTGAAGAGATGAGCTTCATGAGTCCATAAACTGACCTTGAGTAGAAGTTATATTCCCAAAATCCCACAGAAAAAACATGGAAGATAAATGTGCTTAATAATGTTTAAACATTTAAGGTCAGGTAACCCCCATAATAATTTCTCTATTTCATATACAGCATGCATAGAAATAAAATATCAATTATAATGTGTACATCCCATGTTTAAAACATAATAAATAGACAAATGAAACACTGATGCACAAATAGAGAGAAAACACAAAAGCATGCAAATAAAAGGACAACTATATTGTGTGTGTAATTCATAGTACCACCTAATATTAAATGTCTCTTATACACCAATAAATTGGTATTAACTGTTGCAGGTGGCAGTTAAGCTAGAATCATTTCGGTTTGCATGCCATCACAAGGCACAAAACTTGAATAAAATAGCATTTTACATGCAGATAAACCCATCATTCTTTTTTGTAAGTGTCCATTTAATTAAATTTCTATAGTTCCACAGCAACTGTCTGAGATAGAAAAAGCAAACCACAGCACCACTGGGAAGACAGCTTTCTAGGAATTCTGGCAAATGTAAACTGAGAACATTTGACAGGTAAAGGCGACGTAATGCCATGAATACAAATGTATCTGTTGTGGCACACATTTTTCAGCACACATTTTTCCCTCTATCTTAGTTTATTAGTTTATGACCTTCAAAATATCAGTGAATTACTATTAAGGAAAAAATGCCATATTTTACATTTTTCACAAAAAATTTTGTGACCTCTCTACACGCTAAGTATCATAGTTTACAAGCGGTACCAATTTAGAGAGATGCAGCAGACCGAGGGGAGGGGGGCAGGGCCCACCTCACTCACACACCAGCCTCAGGGAGTATGTTACATCCACGTAGCCAGCGAATGAGAGAACTACTTAACGGATTTAGATCAGGTTTTTTTCTAGAATTTGCTTGAACATTCTGGTTGATTTTGTGACTTCTTACATTGCACTAAGAATTATAGTTGGCTTACAGGACCGATATATTTGTGCTAATCCGAGACAGAGGCTGTGGACCGATGAGAGGGGCAAGCGTTATATCAGGAGTGGGAAGTCGGTCTACCTCTGCGTTTTAGCTAGCAACACTTTTTTGTTTATTGATTTTTAAAGTTTGTCCTGTTTCACTACTATGCGAGCCGTGGGGGACGGCTAGTCTTATTTTATTTCTTCAAATAGGAGTCAAATATTTCCTAGTTTGTAAATGTGAGAACTAAATAACATAGAGTATGGTTCTGCTCTTTCATCTGGGATCAGCATCATCAGTGTAATTTCTTGGTCAACATCTTCAATAAGATCAAAGGAACAATGATAGGTTAAAACCATTTTTCATTTGAGGAGTTAATTATAAATATAATTTTCATCATTCTGAGCAACTCTCAAAGGAGAAGGTGAATTTTATAATGATAAGAATTACACGTTTTGAAAAAGAAAAGTGTGTTAATCTGTGAATTTAATATAAGTACTTGTTTTCATTATATTAAAATACATAAGTATGAAGAAAGTAGTAATGAAGATATTCTCAGGCTCAGTGTAGGTATGTAAATAAAAGGCAAGATGGCGAAAAATACAACAGTAAATCTGGGAGAGTGGTGGAAATTAAATCAATATCCAATATCAAGGGATAGGTGAAAAGATCAATTCAATTTTTTAATGTAGCTAGACCATTCACAGGCACTGACAGGCATCAAATTCATTGCTAGCCAAAGACTTCCAACATGCATGTGAGGAATAGATAATAACTGTATCAGAACAAAAACTATATTAGTATAGCTAAATTCCATCCTATTATTGCAGTAATTTACATGGCACAAGATATCCAGAATTACATCTGTGTTAGACTAACCTGATAAGTATCTTAAGGCAAAGTCACATACTGTAAATGTCAAAACACTGTTGTTTTGGGGTTTTTTTTAATTAAAAAAGAGAGTGCAGGCAGGGTGGAATGGGAGGAGAAGAGTGTCAGGAGTAATTTGTGATAGACGGGTGTCAGCAAGAATGAAAGGGAAGGTCTATAGGACGGTAGAGAGACCAGCTATGATATATGGGTTGGAGACGGTGGCACTGACCAGAAAGCAGGAGACAGAGCTGGAGGTAGCAGAGTTAAAGATGCTAAGATTTGCATTGGGTGTGACGAGGATGGATAGGATTAGAAATGAGTACATTAGAGGGTCAGCTCAAGTTGGGCGGTTGGGAGACAAAGTCAGAGAGGAGAGATTGTGTTGCTTTGGACATGTGCAGAGGAGAGATGCTGGGTATATTGGGAGAAGGATGCTAAGGGTAGAGCTGCCAGGGAAGAGGAAAAGAGGAAGGCCTAAGAGGAGGTTTATGGAAGTGGTGAGAGAGGACATGCAGGTGATGGGCGTAACAGAACAAGATGCAGAGGACAGAAAGATATGGAAGAAGATGATCCACTGTGGCAACTCCTAACGGGAGCAGCCAAAAGAAGAAGAAGAAGAAGCAGCTAGATTATGAGGTGCAGTCATCGTCACAGTCACAGTCAAACATCATTCAAAGTTCATTTAACATTGCTTTAAAGACCATTACAAAGTATCGACTGTAAAGGACAATAACTGACATGATCATAAGCAAAACAGAAGGAACTTCAATCTGTCACATTAAAAAAATAAATTGGTTTATCAATAAGTTAGCATTTGTGTAGGTATATTGTACATGCTGGTTAAAATAAATACATTTCACCATTTTTCCTGTGATGATTGAAAAGTCTCAGTTGACTTTAATGTCTCTTACCATTTTGCAAAAAGATCTAAGGAAAATTACTCACATAATTCTCAGATGTACAAGTCACTTTCTAAAAATTAAATAAAGCTTGTCTCACAAGCAGTACTGCTGTGTATAGCTCTTTATAACCCTGACAGTTTTTTTTTTTACTTTTTAAATATGTCAGCAAACAATACATTGTTGCTCAGATGATCAAACTAACAAAAGCTGTTGTTAAATTTTTTATTATCAAAATTAACATTTTATATATACTACAGTGTAAATGTCATACTTTTCACTTGGCACAGTTTTAATATTCAGGTTCCAAATGGGTGGACCCAGACCCCTCCTTAACTGCATTTATGCCAAATGCTGAAAGTTAAGTGAGTCAAACAACCAAAGAAAATTGTTAGCAGATTTTTGGATATGCCCTATAATTTAAGTTTTTCCAGCATTTTAGTTTGTTCGGCCTTCCTCCATCTTCGTTTAAGACAATAGATGATGCTTTAGATCTTTCATTTTTATTTTTATGGGACAGTTATTATTTTCATACAAAACACATACTTTCATAGCCAAGATCTAAAACCTTTATTTATATAATTATTTCTCTATTTAGAAGAATAAATCTTGAACATAACATTATCCTGACAAACTCCATGTTCAGTTTTTCTTCACATAAATGTGATCATATATATTTTTAAGGTTATCGTCATTTCACAAATCAAGGATGTGGATCTAATACTATCATAATCAAAAGTGACGTATCTTCACACTGAAAGACACTTATGATGATCGTCTTATAATGTATGCCTTTGTGTTACCAGTTTTAGTTTTAGCAGCTGATAAACAAGATGCTACTAAGAGTAGCAGAATCACAGCCAATACTGTTTAATTATACACAACCCACAAATGCACTGAAAGATAATAAATTAATCCTGTGCACAAATGTGCCTCTTACATATTAAACACAAGCATATCTTATATCTTGTAATAGTGCTTCAAGTGTCTAGATAAAGATGATGTTTTTAGACTGGCAGAGAATAGGAAGGATGACAAGTTAAAGGAAAACTAAAAGACTTTTTGGAAAATAAAAGCGATAGTCTGGAAAGAAAGGCAGAAAGAATAATCAAGTACTAATAGGCTAGGCAGAAGTCAAAGTCAAAATAAAGCCAAACTCAAAACCAGAATCTTGTTAAATTAATTAAATGGCAACAAACAGACTTTTGATAAAAATCATCCATTTATAATTTGACTTTTGAAAAGTTCAGACACTTGCTTAAATGCAAGTGGCCATCAGAAAAATTGTATATCAGAGTCATGAAACAGATTTAACCTGGGATGAAATTCTCAAAGAGCAAATATTCTTTGGGCAATGAATACGACAATACGCAACACCCCCAATACGTACACACATATGTCTCACACACTTTAACAGACACTATGCCTGGACTTTAGGTCATCTACTCATTCACATCACATACAAGTTATGTCAGTTTAAATCTGTTACATCTTATCTATGCAAGACAACGAATCACCAAGCATATGCTATACTGAGTTCATTCTGGTGTTATTATCATTCTAAAAGAGTAAGCTCTGTCATTTAAATTCATATTTTTTCTCATGAAAATCCACAGTGGTTTTACCCACACATAACATTTACTAGCAAGGGAGTAACATTCAAAATTCATGTTGCACGTTTGTTGTCAAAATGAGTTACCTAGCAAAAATGTTTCTGTCTAAATGTCTTAAGAGGAAAATTGATACTGACAGTCATCATTGCAATGATGAATGGACTGAAAAATATACCTTCACAATGCCATCATTCAGAAATGCTCAGTCGACCTGTCTGATCTGCAGTGAAACAGTCCCTTTTATATAGGAGTTCAAAGGAAGGTGCCACTATCCTCAGAAGTATGGCAACCTTCTTTAAATCTTATCAACCTCATTGTGGCTTGACACTGAAAAACCAAGGCCTTAAAAGTAAGCTACGACCACAACAAAAAAATACTCAGCCATTCACTAACTTACCAAGAACCAGCAACAAGTGGTTCCCCACAAGCTACATGGAGACTGGCTAAGCACAATAAAGCTTTTACTGATGCCACAGTATAATCAGAGTGCATCATACGGCTTTTATTGTGACTGACTTGTGATAATGTTATCAAATCTGTAAAATGGGCAACTCTGTCGGCTGCAAATGCTGAATGTCGTGTTCATGTTTTGGCAGAGAATATCGAAAGTGAGGTGATAGAGCATATATCCCTAGCCATCAATAATCTGACAGGGCTCTTCTTGTTTTAAATGCAGCTTTCGAGTCTTGCATTTGAGATTGTAACCTCCTTCAGGCCACATATCTGGGTGCTGACGAGGGGCTGAATTTCATTTGTGGTGGGGGGAGAAATTTCACCTCAATGTAACAACAAATGGGGGGGAGGGGTTATTGACTTAAGGGGATTTCAGCATAACATTTATAAAAAATGGTATGCTCTACAAGGACTATGTCATTTATTTTATTACATTCATGTAATGCATTTATTCATTGACATTTTCTGTTCAGTAACCAAAAAAATGAATACTACTTAAAATCAATGCTAAAAATAAAAAAATAAATATTATAATACCAGTACTGCATAAATTTGTGAATACCAAGATTAATCAGGAAATTTTCATTAGCACAAACTTTTTAAAGCTGTTTTTGTAAGAGCAAATTTTTCAAATCAGATTTGCCTTTATCAGGTTTGTGACATTTGCTGTTGTAAGATTTATGTTTGCATATGTATATGGAGGAGACATTAGCTGGATAATAACACTTTCTGAAGTGGGAGTTTGTAATTGACAAATTTATTTAAAGTTCAGATGTTCCAAATCTCTCCCTCCTTTTTTTAGATTTGTTCCAACTTTAAGGATACTTCTGTATAATCAAACTTATCAATTTAGGATTCATTAATTATTTCAGAATTCCTGTAAAATAGCCTTTGATGTATTGTTTTTTCAAGGTGCTAGCCATAAATGATAAAATTGCTTAGCCTTTGTACTAATCCAGAGTTAGCCATAGAGCTGGACTGATATACTTGCACTAATTACTTATAATTGGAGGTGGAATTTCACTCTCTCCAATACTAATATTCTAGTTATTATAATAATGAACATTACTTTGGCCTTCAAAAACCCAACAAATGACACAGATTTAGTGTTTATTGATTGAAGTATTCTGTTTTAGCACTCCACATCTCGGTGATTACTCCCTTCCATGATGTGAGATCGTATCATCAGAGTAGTCTGCTTCATGCTTCAATAATGAACTGGACAATGTGATTATCTGGCCATAGATATTTTGAAACAGTAATAACATAATAACATTTTATTTTGAAAGGAACATATGAAATGCTGGTTTAATTACTTTTATAAACTATCCACCATTACAGATAAACCATATAGAAAAATTATGGATAGTTAAATGGAAAAGTGTAGCCATGTCTATACATTGAAATGAATTCAAAGGTTCCATTCCTTTATCAAACCCATGTATGGTGTTGCGTTAAAAAAACAATTGATTTTACTATCACTTGTAATTCACTTATTCAATTATGTGCTGTAAGGTAAAGTGATTAAAAGTCATGCCAGACTGATCACATCATTGCACTCTGAAAGCCAATACAAATTTTGTATTTTTATTTCTAAACCAATTCAGAATAGAATAAATGTGGAAATAAATACAGATTTTTTTGTTTAAAAGAGAAGGTGAATTGAGCAGTATTACTGCCACAAATTAGGTTTTAAAAATAAAACCCCCATTACTGCCACAAACAACACTTTTGAACGCTTATACCCAGGTGTTCTTCTGTCTACCAGCTTACATTTGAAAGCTTAAACATATCCTTTTTGCCTCGAAAAACTCACTTCTAACACATAATAATGTTGTTTCCCAAGTGTGAATGTTTGTCTGTCTTCTACAAATAACTAGACAATACTTACTGAAAAAATGTCACACTTATAATTACATTTTTACTTTGTGTGATGAAGAAGATTATAGGCAAATCTGAAGAATTGTCAGTGGTCCAGTTATTTCAGTTAGGTACAAGTTCTAAGTTGTCAGAGAAACCTTGATCTCTGCTGTGACATTTCAGAATGCATGCTTGGAATTTTAAATAAATAGCATGAATCCTTAGATGCATCTTAACCTTTTTCAATGGTAAGGGCTGGTGGGAGGAACGTTATGATGGGAGTAATGTTTTCTGGGTACATATTAGCTTTTTAAATATTATTTTATTATTATTTATTAATTATTCGCTTGATGCCTTAATCCAAGGTGACATGCAACATTTGAGGTACAATTGGTTACACTTCTTTTTCCAATTGGAGGCAAGCAGGTGAAGTGACTTGCTCATGACCACACAGTGTCAGTAGCGGGACCCGCAATCTCAGGGTAAGAAGTCCGAAGCCTTAACCACTACATCATGCTGCCTAATACCAACTGAGCATCATCATTAAGCATTGTTGATGACTCCTTCATCCCCTTTTAAATGATTCTTCCACCACGAGAACATGGCATAGTTCAGAGTGCACATCATCTGAAACTGGTTCCACAAACTTGGCAGTGATTTCTGTTAACTGCAATAATTGCCTGCATAGCTCCTAAACCTCAATCCATCTTTAGGCTGAAATTGGACAGCAGTTTTGCAGCATAAATATGTGCCTATAAAACCTAATTGAGCTGAAGACCACTAGGCATGGATTTGGATCCCTTAGGAATTTTTCCAGCAACATCATGGATTTATGACTTGAAGAATTCTACTCTGTTAAATATAAAAATGTCAAGGATAGTGATGTGCCAAGTATAGCAGAGCCCTACAGAACGTAAAAGTGTACATTTCATGGATTGTATTATATTTTGTCTTGTCATTTCCCTTGAGTTCTGCACACCTCAAGGGAGTTAAAATATTACACCATGTAACTCTGCCTTTTTTGCTTCCCTCAGACATGTCACTTTTCAGGAGTAAACTTAAAAGAAAATTCACTGCTATGTCAAACTGAATAACAGTATTAGGAAGAGATGTCTAACAATTATATTAAAACTCATGGGACAGTGACTTCAACAGGAAAGTGGTGTAATATGTGTTGGGTATTAAATGAAGACAATCTCAAAACACCAGATTTGGAAAAGCTGAGTCAGGTTATTCACTTGCTACAGGCAAATCGAAAATGGCTCAAATATTATTAAAAATTACATTTTTCCATTTTTTATGAGATCTGACTGATATTCTGCCCTGGGACATAACAGTGATTTTCCTTACTGCTTCAGAATAAGTTTTGTCATTTCTGGTAATTCAGTTTAGCTGACTAGGTACATTCTGTAGTACCTGACAATCTCATTTCTTTGGGTTTGGGGAGAAAAATAAAAATTGTGCAGTTATGCATTACTTTGTGTGTTACCAGGCATTTAGAAGGGCTTTGGATTTTGCTGAAGAAGATAAATAAACAATGCTGTGTTATATACTGTATTGATTTCTGCTAAAAGGTCTTTGTTATTTAATGTGAGATGGAAGAATGGATTTTTTTTTCTTCTTCCTGTGCCACACTGGGAGGCAACACGTCCCTGCAGCTTCTAACACAGCTAGTTAAACAGCTAGTAAAATGATTTATATGAAGGATCACCTAGCTTCTAGTATAGCTAGTAAAATAGTTTACACAAGGGAGTACCTTCTTTTGTTGCGACGGGCAACACACTGTGTTAAACATCTTCTTCTGGAGCTGAAGAAGCCATTCCGTGGTTGTGTGCTAAACTAAAGGTTAGGAGATGGAAGTACAAGCTTTTTCTTCCATTGATACTCATGGGGAATGTCAACTCTTTGCTTAGCAAGTATGAAGAGCTGGAGGCACTTGTGAAGGACCAGCGGGTGTTTCATGATTGCAGTTTAATGTGTTTAACAGAACTTGGCTGACAGATAAAACAATAGATGGTGCAATCCCAGACGCATAACTGTGAAGGAGAATTTGCTGTGTTGGGATATTGAACTCTTGGCAAGTCGGTATTAGACCTTATTAGACCAGTCCTCCATGAGCAGGGCCTAGCGAAGCGTATGACATCATTCATGAAACTGTTGCGTGATCACAGACCCAACGCCCTGAAGCTTTTGTTGTTATTTAAGGGAATTTCAATCATGTCAACATTAATAAAGTATCTATCTATCTATCTATCTATCTATCTATCTATCTATCTATCTATCTATCTATCTATCTATCTATCTATCTATCTATCTATCTATCTATCTATTTCTTCTCATTTGACTGGTTTTACACAGTATGTTGACTGTCCCACAGGGGAAAATAAAACACTAGACCTGTGTTATGCCAGCATCAAGGAGGCCTACAGTGCTTCTGCATTACCATCACTTAGTATATCAGAACACAATCTGGTTTATCTGTAAATGTAATTAGGCAGACTGAAATTATTCGATCATTCAGGAAGTGGATATCCTAGGCTTTAGAATCTCTGAGGGGCTGCTTTGAGTGTACGGATTGGAATATACTGATGGAGTCCTAGGAGAATGGTGGCTGTATGGACATCAGAATACATAAATTTCTGCAGTGATATTGTTGTACCAGCAAGAACTGTCCGCTGCTTTCCCAACAATAAACCATGGCTTATCAGTAACATCAAGAAACTCCTTAACCTAAAAAGGAGTTTTTCGAGTCTGATGATAGGGAGAAGCTTAAACTGGTACAGCATGACCTGAAGAGGAGTTTAAAGCAGGCAAAAATGGACTATAAAGGAAAACTGGAGGTGAGGTTTCAACACAATAACATCAAAGAGATGAGGAGGGGAATGAATAGTATTAGTGACTATAAAGAAAAGAGGAGCCAAACAACAGCAGGTAATGAGGACAAGGCCAATGAGTTTAACGTGTTTTACAAGAGTTTTGACATGGAGTCCAGCACCAACTCAGTGTCACAGAGTAGGTCACCTGTTCCCTCTCGCACCATTGCAGAGGCAGACTTTGCTCCTCCACATTGCTACACCACTGACACCGTTGCTGCAACTTCTGCTACACCGGGTTCCACTTCCCTGTTCTTCACAGCAGACAAGGTGAGGGTGGAGCTAGGGAGTCTATGCCCTGAAAAAGTAGCTGGTCGGGATGGTATGTGTCCCAGACTGCTTAAGGAGTGTGCAGATCATCTGGCTGGGACTCTACAGATATTGCTCAACCTGAGCGTTCAAGGTGAGATGGTCCCAGCTCAGTGGAAAACATTGTCTTGTGCCGGTTCCCAAAGTTGAGCAGCTGAGTGAGATAAATGATTACAGACTAGTGGCCCTCAAATCATACATCATGAAAACACTGGAGTGGCTGCTTCTGCATCACCTCAGACCTCAAGTTCAACATGCAAACCAAGAGCACAACACTGGGAATTGTGGTGGAAAGGTGTATGGGCAAGAAGGTGCCTTCTCCGTTTCCCACAGGCACAACAAAGTCCCAACAAGCACGAAGTACACACAATACTTTTTCTTCTCTATCTCCTCCACTCATCTCCAGCAAGCTTTGTCTCCCTCCTCCCGACTCTGGCTCCCTGAGTAGTGTCTGCTGGTCCCTTATATAGGTCACCCGGAAGAACTGCCCACACAGGCTCAGGGGCTGTAACGAACTCCAGTTCCCATGAAGCCCTGCGGGAGTCCAAGGTATCGCTGCCATCCTGGGGGGGCTGCCATCTAGTGTTCGGGGGGAGGTGATGTCCACACTTGCTCCCCCGGTCCTTCCAAGGCAGAGGCAGCTACCCATGACACGGCATTGTCGATACAAGTGATCCATGACCTGGTCTCCACTCTACCTTCCATCACTGTAATAACTGACCCATTTGTACTTTTTTGTTATTTATTTATGTGTATTCTCCCTGTGTTAATAATAATTTTTAACAATGTTAACTGATGTGTTTGAGCTACTAGATACCTGAATTTCCCTGAGGGGGTGCGTAGAGTAAAAGTGTGGATATGTGCATGTGTTATCAACAGTGGACCATTTTTCAGTCCAGGGTTTCCCACCGTCTCTGTTCTGGCTTCCCAGTTCCCAGTAGCAGAAGCAATGAATTAATTAAATTAGAAGTGATGAATCACTAATGCATCATTTTTCATGTTGTGACAAACACTACAATATAAGCACAATTATTAAGTTAAGCTAAGGGTTACATGTATTTTCTTCTTGTTGTGACCACTCTTGTTGTTGAGACCATAGGAGATGCTGCCCATACAATAAAACTTCAGGATCCCTGAGATATTTTCTTGCCCTAACCTTGCTAGCGCTTTCTAGTTATCTCCTACTGAATTATCTCTGTTTCCGGGTCTTTTTGCACTGATTCAAACGTTCCAAACAAGACCACACACTGCACATACAGCTTCCCATTTTATTCATCCAGTGATCTTATCTGAGAGTATTGGGTGGAACCACCTCCACTGTAGTGCAGCTCTTGTGTACCTCTCTACTTACTATGTTGCACTGTTCCCTACTCTTTGCTTTGCTGTTGGGGAGAATGCATCCAAATATGTCATTGCCTGTTGTGGAGCCCGAGCGCATACAGCTGCCCTAACTCTTGACAAAGACAGACAGGAGACAGGTTTAATACACAGCACACAGCTGATTTACTGTTCTGTGCACACAGTGAACCAGCACCAAGACACAACACAGTCCCTTCTCTGCCGCCAGTCCATCTGCCTCCACACAACAGCAGTCTGGGACACATACCATCCCGACCATTCTGCCCCTGACCTGCTTTATCCCTGGGCTCCTATTAATCCTTTTCTTCCTCCATCTTTGACCACCTCTGCTTTGTTACCTCATTGCTCCTCTCAGGGTTCCCTTCCCTTTTCTCTCCTCCCCGTTATCTGTATTTGACCTGCCCTTCTTGGGAGCCTTCTGACAGTCCTGGCAATGACACATGATTGGACCTCTTTTTGCCCCTGTAGCTTTATTGCAGATTCTTCCTTAGGATACTAATAATTTGGTCCTGTTGTAGGAGATCAAGGCCCAGAATGTATGGGAACAACACAGACTTCCTGCTTGACATTTGACATCCAATATGATGATCCACCTTGTCCTTCTCCAGTAAGCGTGCCACTTCACCTGTTGTAGTACTTTGCCTGGGTGTGGTGCCTGACCACTTGATTCCTGCCACAAGTGCATTGAGCTAGAATGGTAGCAGTGGTCCATGTCTCTCTACTACTGTCAAGGTAGGCCACATTCACAAGCAATTTGACTGATTCTATAGTTCCAACTTTCCTCTATTATGGAAAAAACCTATGGGTTCTGGTTTTATCACCAACAGACAAGGGGGTTTCACCTGCCCTGAGTGGTTTGGGCTTTAGTGGTGATTAAAGATGAACAACTGATGATCCTACAGGATGCTGCATGATCTTTATATGCTGCTCCTATTTTCTCTCTACCAGCTCCAGTTCTGTAGAATTGGACAGAACTTTCCTTGGTTTTGCTGGCCTAGTACATCTGACCTGCTGCATAATAGCTGATGCTGTGGGTCCCTTCCCCTACACTTCAGGATATGTGATAACAAGCATATCATACGAGGGACTGCACTGAAGTGGAATAAGTTCCGAGGCTTTCCACCATGACCCACACTACATCTGTTTAACCCTGCATCTGACTCACTCTGCCCTAACTGCTGCTACAGTGCTCTCATGAATGCCTCAACATGAAGAAGGTTCTCTTCTAGGACATTTTCTAGCATAATCATGGATTCTCACTCCAGTGCCATGAGCTGCTGAATGGCCAGCTCTGTTAGGCTTCATTTGTAAACAACTGCAAGCACCTTTTGAGCATTTGCAATATGCCTCCCAGGTGAGGGTGCCATCAAACCTTCCCACATAACTTCAACACCCATTTTACAGAAACAGTGTATCATTGTGACTGTATGCCACAGTTCTTCACTAGCAAAGTTTTCGATTTCTAATTATCACACATCTTAGGGGCTCCTTTGCCACTCACCAAAATGGCCGTCAATTAACCAGACTCCTGCTGCCCTTCACTAGTACGACTTCCAACCATTCTGCCTAATCAGACTATGCATGTGATGGCATATTCCCAACTTCTTTTGTGTAGTCAAAAATTCAACATTTGACTTTATTTTAATGGGGTCTGTTAAAACATCAGGTTCACCACAGCCTTTCTGCCTAGACTATTGGTCACTAACATCAACATTGACTGGCTTCATCATTTCCCTTTTCACACTGTCTTGCGGAGCTCATCTGCTGCCCCACACCACTTCCATTGTGATGTACCACATCTTTCATGCTGTTTGTCCTGACAATCCCACTTCCAGATGCCAGTGTGACAAGCACTAAAATGAAGGATGTGACCCACTGGACTTTTCAAGTAAGTCCTCTTTTATTTATGTGTCCTTCATTTGCTATCCTCCTGTCCCTGGTATTAGGACCACAGGAGACACCACTAAAACAACAATCCTTCTGTACCTGGTCTTGAAGCTGTGCTCTCCCAACAATCAATCTCTGCCTCCATGTCTTCCTGAATTCATTTCATCTGTGCACATGAGACCACACACTGCATGTCCTGCTGCCCATTTTATTCATCCCGTGACATCATCTTCGGGTACTGGGTTGCTGATGCAATGTTTTCTTTAAGTATAGCTGTGCTCTTGATTTATTTCACCATTCCATTTGACTATAACAGCACAGAAGCTAATATTAAAATATATGTTTTTACAGAAAAATCCCAGTAGTTATAGACAATTTCAAAGAAGGGTGTTTATTTTGGTAAATGCATTTGTGTTGGCTATTCAACACTGAAAAAGACATCTAAACATATAGCTTGTTAATTATTCAATTAGCCATCAGGGCTAATTATCTCTTTTTTTTTAGTTGGCAGTAAAATCAAGTTTTGGATGTTTACTAGCATATGAAGTTGGATCAACCCTGCAGAAGCAGTCCCAGGGTGGATTGGAAAGAAATGCCTGTAGCCAGACAGAAAGATCAGCAAGCTGCCTGTGAAATGCGCTGCCTGGGATTTAGATTAGGGACTAGCATTCTGTGTGGAAAGTGAGAAGACTGGGTGAGCAGCAGTTATATATTTTTGATTTTTCTCTTGGATTTCAAAGTGTTTTCATTTGGGTTGGAGCACATTTTGTTCTCCAGCTGCCAGTGTTTGTTTTTTTCCTTCTTTTTATTAAGTTGCACTGACACTTCAGTGTAAGCAGTGCAGTGTTCAGGTGAATTAAATCTCTTTTTTTTTTTGTCCTGTTCAGCTTGATTTTTATTTGCTATTTGCTGGACCCAGCTAGAACCAGTACATTATTACAAACACATTCACATCTCCAAGCTCTTACATCACATCTTCTTTGTCCTGGGGCGATCATTTTCACCATCACTGTTCGTCTATTGGAGTAACATAAAAATCAGATTTTCACAGTTGATAAAGCAGTGTAACATCATGATAACTCATCATATGAGATTTAATGGAGAAAAAAAAAACTTCAATAAATGGATGCTGGATTTGCCTCTTCCACATCTGATTATCACACACTTATCAGAAGAGACAATAATCATTTTGAAATCCTTTACTGTTTATAGTTGCCAGAAAAAGCACTTTACAAAGAGAAGGATAAGGATGAAAAAAATGTTTTATAGATCTGCCTCCCTGTGTGTTAGACTGTGTTAGCTCATTACCCTGCATGTTGTATCCAATTGTTCTTTTTTAATTTAATGCCATGGGGAGACAGAGATATTACAATGTACTATTCATCTTGAGAGTGCTTGTCTAACTAGCCCAAGGGTATTTAGTGGTACGATATAATGCTTAACCTGGGGCTGACAAAGATTATAGTAGACATCTGTGATAAATTTTATACAGAAAATACCTCTTAAGTTGAGGTGTCCCTCTCAATGTCTAAATAAAACAAATACAAAAAAAATTAATATTTGTAGAGCCTAAGCATAGATTTAATTTGATTTCACCCAGAGGTGTATGGAATCATGATTAAACACGTTTAATCAGAAGGGTAAGCCTGCTGGATATTTTTTTCAAGTACACCATGTTCCTACTTACTTGTGTACACTGGTAATACAAGCTTGTTAATCATTGTTAGAGGCCAGTCTTATCCAGTGTAAGTGAAAAGTAAGAATAAGAAAGATTTTAATTCATTAATTCTGACAAATATAAATGTATGATCTACCCAGAAGCCTAAGATACTGTTCTTAATACAGTCATGAGGATATGTATTGCTGGAAATTAGAATGTATTTCTGTTGAAAGTAAAAACTTGTGTCAAACAGAACTTGACCTTAGTCTGAAGCTTAGAATAATAATTTTTGTAACAAGTACATACATCAACAGCTGACAGCTCCGAACAGATAAAAAATACAGCTAAAGAAAGTTTCCCGGGAACTGTAAGGTTGCACGGCAGTGCTATACATTGCTTTGCGATATGTTTGCCTGCTCTGTAACTGACTAAAAGTCTGTTAAATGAGCTGTAACATTGCTCAACCTATGGGCTGTCATGGTCCAGCTGAGAAGAAAAACAAAATGAAAAGAGGAAAAATAAAAAAAAAAACTCCATTAGTGCTGCAGAAAGTGGTTACCGTTGATTGGTACATACCTAAACAGCAAGCAAAATCAGGGTTGCATATTAATGAGCAGAGAATCTCATATAAGAAACGTTTTATATGGCAGAAGCTAGAATTTGGAGTCATGAAACGTATCAGAGACTCAATCAAGGGCTCAAAAGATATATCAGGTGGATGGCACCAGAGACAAACATCTATAGCCCATCAAAATGAGCAGGTTGGTAGCAAAAGAAAGAAAGAAAGAAAGAAAGAAAGAAAGAAAGAAAGAAAGAAAGAAAGAAAGAAAGAAAGAAAGAAAGAAAGAAAGAAAGAAAGAAAGAAAGAAAGAAAGAAAGAAAGAAAGAAAGAAAGAAAAAGAACAGGAGCTGCTGCTGACTCTGTCGGGGTCTCATCGACTGTACTGCATTGTCAAAGAGATCTTGGATTACAGACATGCACTAGGTCAGATTAACAGTTTTTTCATTACCTTTTTCAAACATGCAAATAAATTCCAAAGCATAATTCTTGCAATAGCATATTTTCAAACTTAACCAATGTTTCATTATACACATATTACTCCGTTTGGCCCTACTTGTTTTACTGTCTATGTTTAATCCTTTTATTCAAGATACACAAAAGACAATTGCAGAAAACAGGATTATATCATTAAGAGGTCATTATGGATAATGCTGTCCATAGTCCCCTTGACTTGGTGTTATAAAGGATCTTCAGTCACCAGCATATCTCTCTACCTACCTACCCATCCATATAAACTCTCTTCTTAGGAAGTTTGCCTACTGGCTAGTAGTGGGTAAAGCAGGTATTTCTGGAGCTGTGTGAGTAGCCTGCAGATGTGTAAAATGGACTGGTTATTTATTAGTAGTAATAGATCATGTGTTTATCAGTGCATTTACATGCATAAACTGGTTATTCGCAGAAACATGGTTTCAAAAATGCCATGTGTGCCTGTGACGTCCTGTGTAATGGCACCTTGCACCTAGCTCAGACTATAGGCACTTATAACCATAGCTGACAGTGAGTGAAAAGACACAGAGACACAGACACAAGCTTCTTTTAGAAAAAAATTTTAAAGCTGTTTATTATATATCTGCTGATTCACAGTCTTGTACACTGACACAAACAAAAAGTAAAGAGCAGTTATAAATGGTTTGTGCGTAAGTGGAATAAGGCAAAGGGATTTCACTTGGCTCCTCCACAGCTTAAGAGTTGCTCACACCACCAGTTCACCACCCTGCCTCTGTTCTGAGGAAGTTTCAGAGGACTTTGTTTTGCAGGCACTGCCATACTTTCTTTCCCCTCCAGGAACTGTCAGAGGTATACAAGCAGATCCAAGCGATTCCCAACAGCAAATGCAACATTTGATCTTCCTAGGTTCTTGCCCTCTACTATCCTAAACATTTGGAGGGCTTAACCCCAGAATACCGTAATAACCTCCTTCCCCTTTCAAGGAGCTTGCTGCTATAATTATTTTGTTCACCACATCAACAGAAGTGCCATTGAATTTGTGAATAGACAAACAATTGTGAAATCTGCCATTAAAGAGTAGACTGTAAAACTCCCAACTGTCACTTACTTGTTGATCTTTGCATTTTTAAAAAATCACCCTTAACTCTGTTCTTTATCTAGATAAATACATCAGTGCTGTATATACAATTATATACAATAAACAATTTGCTAGTATTAGTTTCACACTGTTTTCTAGGATTCATATATTTGTCATTATGATTGATTGTTCAGTAACCTTGTGGATGAAAACTGTCTCCAAATCTATTGGTGCGATTGCCAATGGTCCTGTACAATGCCAGGAAGAAGGAGTGAGAGGTCTTCAGTAATACTGTTTGGCTGTCTAAGGCATACGAATATCACAGTTATCATGATAGAACATACTGTATAGGAACAGAACATTTTACAGAATGCTAATACCATACTTGTCATCTACAGTAATAATTTTAATCACGCATATATATAATATAATAATTTTAATTCCCGGGAATGAAACTGCTGTAATTCCCAGGAAAACGGGAACGGCCAAGCTCGCATATATAGCGTGTAAAAGTATAAAAATCGATCTAGAAATAATAGAGTTATTGTTGAAAATAATTAAGGTGGCGCCATTGCTGCAGCTTGCACTTCATCAGACAACAGCTTTGAACAGCAACTTGAAATTGCAATGCGTCAGTCTGTTGCATCCGCATTATCTGTGCCAAAAAACTTGCCATCACAGAATGATGACAAGAAACTGGATGCATCAGTAAAAGCTGAAATGGCGGTGTTTCAGCACAATGGCAAACGCGGGCGTTGTTTAGAACAAGTATATCAGTATCTGATGATTGTGCCGCCTACTTCAGTGGAAGCGGAGCGTGCTTTCTCAGCAGCTGGCGCACTTCTGCACGAAGGTGCACTCTCTCATGGACGACCGCACGCTGGACACGTTAATAAAAATAACACATTACATTTATATAGTGCTTTTCTCAGTACTCAAAGCGCCATCCACACAAGGAGGAACCGGGAAGCGAACCCACAATCTTCCACAGTCTCCTTACTGCAAAGCAGCAGCACTATCACTGCACCACCTGTGAGGATGGTGTGCTTTCTATGCTCTAATTACTGCAACTAAAGATACATGTACTTCTATGCCAGTATGAACTGCTTGTAGATAAGGTTAGTCTTTTATTTGTGTCAATATATTGCAGTAGTTTTATTAAAAATAAGTGTCGGTCGTTCTAAAACTGTTCACATGTGAGATGCCCGTCCACTGTGTCATCCCCGGGATTCCCGGGAATGAAATGCGGGATTCCCGAATTCCCGGGAATGGATTCCCTAGGTGGGACATGTATATATCTAGGGAAGGGGTTCTTAACCTTTTGATGACTCCAGACCCCCAATGGATTGTCCAATATGGTCCCATACCCCCTTCACTTGACTGTCAAAATAATCATCACCATTCCTTATATTAGTTGCCAGAATGAATGGCGGCGTACAGTCGTGGCCTTTATATACAATGCAAAACACACTTCTAGAGTCTTCGAGATATGTACATTGCCAATAAACGAGTAAATACACGCTTGTTCAGTAAATATACATTTATTAAATTTAAATATTAAAATTAAAACATATTAAATTTAAATTTAAAATTAAAGTTGTAGTAAATACACACGTGTAAAATTAAATACAAGTATTTGCAGGAAATGTTGAATGTTCTCTAAGATTCTGTCGCGTTCCATTCACGTACTATCCAAGTATAAATTAATACATTAAATAAAATAAATACCAGTACCCAGAGATCGAGTCCCATACCCCCAGCATTTAAGAACCGCTGATCTAGGGCAACTCTAAGCTATGCGTATGCAACATTTTTGAGAATGTGGGAAATGATGACACCCTTGATAAAGTAGGGTAATGCAGCCAAACTAGCTAAATGACGACTCACATGCATAATAATTCATACCTTGTGATAAGCTTACTCCACTTCAAAAGTGATGAATATAATGTACAAACTCTATTTTATTTCCCTCTAAAGAGGGCCAATAATATATGTTTGCACTAAGGAAACTTTTCAGCTTTTCGTCAGTTCATTTCAGCTACCTTTTGTCATTTCTCAGGGAACTGGCCAACAGATGAAGAATATCTCAGCCAAGCTTTGGTCCACCTTGCCCACTACATCCAGTTTTTGTATGGTTTGGACACACATATATAAAACATGACATGTTTTTGCCAACATAAAAAGTCAATTTACAGCAGTGTCTGGTTCTCCTAATATAATTGGAGAACTTATATTACTATAAGTAGATCTATCTGAAATTAAGCTTTTGTTAACAGTAAGCAATGACATTCCATTAATGAAGAAGTCATCCAAGATGTGACTGGCAAAAATTGTGTCTCAGTGGTCTGGGTAAACCTGTGATTTATTTATTATGAGGGAAAGTAGCTTTCACTGACATGATGGTGGCTGGCTTGCTGGTAAGGTAATTGGCTGAACCTTCAGTTTTTCATCACACCTGTACTATTCATTGTAAAATCAATCTCATCATTGCATGTGCAAGGTAATAGGAGCTAAATGTTCAGGTGATGGTGCTTTGCACCTTTCCCGGACCCCCAGAGTGCAGAAAAAAGGCACTATAATGCTGCGCATGATATTTATGCTCTCAGTTGCAGAGCACTGCCAGATACTTTTGACCCTAATAGCACCTTTCTTGATAAAGTAGGAGATGCCACACACATTGTTAAAACAATTACAAACGAATACCTAACTTTGAAGCAGTGTCTGCACACACGCACAAAACCACACACACACAGACTATCTTCCCGATTCAGAAATAAATAACCCCCATTAATGAGGAATTATAGTGTCGCAGGTAATCAAACACTAGAATCCCTGAAGCTTACGATTTTTTCGTTGTCCCGGATCTCATTAAATTTTCATGGCATATGCCGAGAACCTCATAGCTCCGTATCACTGAGCTAATAGCCTGCTTTTGTTTTGCAAATTTGTGGATTAGTAGAAAGCAGCCTGCTACAAAGAAGAATGGGATATGCTTTCCAGAATACAATAATTTACCAACAAAACATCAACATGGATTTCACTTATTAACTGTTTTACGCAATGAAATTGTCAATAACATTCCTCCACACCATCTCTCTTTCCTTGGCAGCTGCTGCTACTGTACTGCTCCTCTTTTGGAGGATATGCTGATAATCTTCATGCATTTCCAACAGCAACTCTTGTTCTACAGGCATGAATGAAAAGTTGTTGCCCTTTGTTTCTCAGATGTATAACACCTAATTGATCTGCTGTTGAATGCTTAACTCATAAGGGCCTGTACGTTTTTCCATGAATATTTGTAATTTGTACCATCCTATCTGGGGGCCTGCTGCAATCTTGTGTTTTGGCACCTGCTAATTTGCTATTGCAAAATTGTGCTATAGAAGCTTCAATTTGTTATAAGATCCAGGATTATCCAATCTCTCATTCTGGAGCAGAACCCAGGCTCATCAAACATGTCTGACTTTTTAATATTTTATTTTGAGTTTATTCAAGCATGACTACGTCCCTGTGCTGCTGAATCTTTTAATACCAAAGACGAATCTCTAAACTCAAGCCATCAGTGTTTTTGGTAGGAGGATGTTGAATGTGGCTAAAATGAATTATTATTATTTATACCATGCTAATAAAAATATATTTGGTTCACTATGGTTAAAGCATTGTACTGCACTATTTCTTTTTTTGCTGTATCATTTTTAGTTTCTGAGAATTTTTAAGATTTTCTCAATATACAAAGTGTATTGCATTTTTTGCTGCTACTAAATTATAAAACTTTACTTATTACACCACGTTATACAAAGTACAGTGGCTTTGTCATGTAGTCTTTTTCTTGGTGTGATCACCTATACGTACTGTGTCTTCCCAAAAACTAAGAACTGCAGACTGTGTGCTTAACAGTATGTTATCTTTCAATAAATGACTAATGTGATGTGCTAGGCAGAGAAAAACAGTAGTTTTATCTTATTTAACACCCTGAGAAGTGATAATCCAGAAACAGTCTGTACAGATACAGTTAAATTAATATTGAGAGTATAACTAAAGCAAAGTAAAAGATCTAAAAGCTCAGTTATTTTATTACATAAACTCTTAATAATAACAATCACTTTTAGGTGTTTTTTCATTGTACTGCAGGCTCACTGTTAATCATCAAAGAAAATTAATCAATGATGAGACTTGTTCAATGAAATGGAAGATGACAAATTGGCTATGTTGGGTTACAACTGTCCTTATAACTTTATTTCAAACCATTCATTTTTTAGCAAGTATATAAAGCAAAAGAGGCTAAAAAGCTAGAACAAAAAAAATTAAAATTAAAATCCTTTTTGAGAATTCAATTTCGTTACCTATGTACCCCACATCACACAGTAGAGTTTCATGGTTGTGGAGTGATAAGCTCTCTTTAATGAAGGATACATTTTCCTGGGCTCAAATCTGTCACTCATCTTTTTCAGAGTTTGTATGTCCTTTCTGGGTCTGCAAGTGTTTTTCAATGGTCATTCTGATCTTCCTTCCTCATTCCTAGAGACATGTTTGTCAAATGAACTGATAATTCCAAACTGGCCAACAATGGGTTTATGTGTGAATGGATCCTGTAAAGTACCAGTGCCCTGTCCAGGTTTATTTTTTACCTTATGCTCAGTGCTGTTAAGGTTGTTATGTATATCAGAATCATAAAGTGATGATGATGAAGATGATGATATTTATTGTTTTAAATGTATATTTTTCAGTACATAATAATATAAAATATGTTTATGTATTAAAATAAAACATATTGGGAACATATTAAAAAAAAAATTTATATTAAGATCTTTACTTTGTTAAATCTTTTTCAACCATACGTTTTCTTTTAGATGGCAAAGTCAGTGCTTACAGTTAAAAGTGTGACACAGGAATATACCAGGAACAGCAGATAATCGAAGATTACATGAAAAATTATTGGCCTAGCAGTAGTCAGCAAGCATACTGGGACTCCACTTCCCTTGGTATTGCTTTTCCAGTTCAGAAATGTCCAGATAGAAAATGGTTAAGGGCAAATTTCACACAAATGCTTTAAGGTTTTTCTTCACTCAGAAAACCATTGATATGTAGAATAGAATAGAATAGAATAGAATAGAATAGAATAGAATAGAATGCCTTTTATTGTCACTATACACATGTACAATGAGATTAAAAGCAGCTCCTTCAGTGCAGACATATATGTAGAACACAACAAGTAAATAAACAAATAAACAAATGGTGCAAAAAGTTGCAAAAAAAAGTTCTGCGACGCTATATACAAATGGAAAGAATAATAACTAAATCGAGTTATTGCACATTATTTAAATACTGGAAAGAATAAATAATTATTGCACTATTGGGTTATTGCACATAATTTAAATATTGCACAATAATGATGATCATGTGCAGTGAGTAGTGGATGTTGGACCTGAGAGTAATGATATTGTACAGTATACAGATATTACACAGTTATTATTCAGTACCATTTAGATATTGGATATTGCACAGTTGATGGATAAAAGGAAGTCTAGGGGTTGGGGGGTTAGACTGTGCAGTCAGTGCATGTGTGAGTTTAGAATGGTTATGGCTTTTGGGAAAAAACTGTTCTTGAGACTGTTTGTCCTTTTTGTGATGCACCTGTAGCGCCTCCCTGAGGGCAGCAGGTCAAACAGATCAGAGCCAGGGTGGGAGCTGTCCTTGATGATGTTTTTTGCTCTGCTGAGGCAGCAGGAGGTGTAAATGTCCATCAAGGAGGGGAGAGGGCAGCCGATGATCTTCTGTGCTGCCTTTACTACTCGCTGAAGCCTCTCCCTGTCTGCCATGGTGCAGCTGTCGTACCATACTGTGATACAATACATCAGCAGGCTTTTGATGGACGAGCGGTAGAAGGTCAGTAGCAGGTTGGAGTCCAGGTTGTGCTTTCTGAGGACCCTCAGGAAGTGTAACCACTGCTGAGCCTTCTTGATGACTGCTGTGATGTTGTCTGTCCAGGAGATGTCAGCAGAGATAAGGACGCCAAGAAACCGGAAGGTATGGACCCTCTCCATACACTCGCCGTTGATGTAAAGGGGGGCTAAGTCGGTGCTGTGCCTTCTGAAGTCGACAATGATCTCCTTGGTTTTCCTGGTGTTCAGAGCCAGATTGTTCTTTGAACACCAGGCTGCCAACTTCAGGACCTCCTCTCTGTAAGCTGCCTCGTCTCCCTTTGAGATGAGTCTGACCACTGTGGTGTCATCAGCAAACTTGACGATGAGGTTGTTGTTGTGGGCCGGACTGCAGTCGTGGGTGTAGAGACAGTACAGAAGAGGGCTCAGCACACAGCCTTGCGGGATACCGGTGTTCAGTGTGCAAATGGAGGAGTGGTGGGGTCCGAGTCTCACAGTCTGGAGCCGGTTGGTAAGAAAGTCTTTTATCCAGACACATGTGAGAGGGGGGGAGGCCAAGAGTGACCAGTTTGGTGCTGAGAATGTCAGGAATGATTGTATTAAAAGCTGAGCTGTAATCCTTAAACAGCATCCGGACGTAGCTCTGCTGCTGCTCCAGATGGCTCAGCACAGAGTGGAGAGCTACAGCAATGGCATCTTCTGTGGATCTGTTCGTGTGATATGCAAATTGGTAGAGATCGAAGTCTTGGGGGAAATAGTCCTTGATGTGCTGGAAAACCAGACTCTCGAAGCACTTCATGATTACTGGAGTGAAGGCCACAGCGCAATAATCATTTAGGCTGGTGATGGGAGATTTCTTCGGCACTGGAATGATTGTGGCTGATTTTAGGCAGGATGGAATGACTGCCTGGGGTAGGGAGAGGTTGAAGATTTTGGTAAAGATAAAGGTGAGCTGGTGGGCACACGCTCTGAGCACCCTACCAGGCACGCCATCTGGGCCGGCAGCTTTCTTGGGGTTCACTGCCAGGAGCACCCGTCTGACATTGTGCCCCTTTACAGTGAGTGGAGTAGTGCAGGAACCCGGTGAGGGTGGGAGCAGGGCTGGAGCAGGTGAGTGCTGCTGTTGTGATGATTCAAAGTGAGCAAAGAAGCAGTTTATCTCCTCTGCTAGCGGCGCACTCAGATCTCCTGTTGTTGCATCACAGCCTCTGTAGTTTGTGATGTTTTGTATTCCCTGCCACACCTCCTGTGTATTGTGGCTGGACAGGTGGGACTCTATGCTCCTTTTATGGTCCATCTTGGCTTTTTTAATTCCACTTTTCAGAGCGGCTCGGGCAGCCCTGTACAGAGCTCTACAGAAGAGATTCCCAAAGGTATATAGAATAAATTCCCAAATTGAGTAATAGATAGTGGGGACCTTCAGACCGGAAAATATTTTGCAAAAGTTAGGTGGATAGGGATTGATGATTTATGTTTGACAGAATGTTCTTAATGTTCATACATTTTTTTTCTTCATGTATTATGTCAATAAAGCATCAACATGTAACTCCTTTAGGCTGAGATTAACTGGGATAGAGAGATATCTGGCCAGTGAACCAGCTCAGAAATGGGACTCTGTAAGGTGGTCAGTATTTAAATCAATCTGTTTGGCTCCTCCCTTTAGACAAATTTCCAAGGATAATCCAACCAAGAGCACAAGGCTCTCATGGGCCATACAGGGCACTTTACCATGTGAAGGTCACAGTTTTTGGCTGGGCACACTGAAAACTGAATGGTACTACAAGACGTGTACCCGGTCATTATGAAGGAATATGCTTTCACTATCTTCCAGAATGAATTAGCCTTGAAAACTTTTTATTTCTAATCTTATATTTTTTTCTGTTTATATATTGAATATTGAATATCTTGGTTGTCACTTTATAATGAGCAGTTATTTTTAATATGAATATCTATATTTTACTAAAGCACAGTAAAATTTAACAGATGCTGCAGGTACATTTTTAACACCTTGTCACCAGTACATTACAGATTAAAATGAGCTGTTATTTTAAAATAACATCACATAACTGCATTTTGATAGTGACATGCTATTTTGCTTATTGTACACTATGAATCTTTATTAGGATGTGAGAAAGAAAATATTCTTGTTTATTTCATGCCTGAAGCACTGGTGGTAAAGCTAGACAGAAAATGCCGACTAACTCTGCCACATTCAATTGAAATACGCCAGAGGCTACAACAGTAGATCGCAATATTGTCACTTGGAAAGACTTCTCTTCTCCGGGTAATAAGCTCTTACTTAAACTTATCCAGTTACCCAAATAAGTATACTAGAACTTGTTCATCTTTTCATTACAATTTCATAACATAATTTGGTAAACCTTTTATGCATGTACATTTGTTAATTACACTTACCTAATTTTTCAAAATTATTTTTCACAATACGTTATTAAAACATTTACAGAATTTTTTCATAGTTTCTTAAAAGCAATGCATAACATGAACTTGTGTTAACTGTGTGGGCACATGGCAGTGTTCTGTTCAGCAGCTTTGTAATGGTCGTCTGGAATATGTGTGTGTGTCACTGTGAGTTTGCACCTTTCCCCATTCCTGTTATTGGTGGAATGGCTTAATTTTTAAGGTTGGCCAATGGTACATGGCGAGGGGAGCACCTGGCTTGGAGGGCCCAACAGACTTTATGGGGAGGAGCCAACAGTATGTAAATGGGTGATGGGAAAAAGGAGAGGCAGACACAATAAAAGAAAAGGCAAGATGGAAAGAGATTGACACCACATGGAAAACGTCAGGTGAACCATTCATTTCAGGACAAATTATTTTTCCTTTCTGATGAACGTATTCAGCAGAGGACCTGATGGGCCAGCACAAGGGACTGCTGATCTGTATGTTTCCCGGAACAGGAGGTATGGTTCGGCACATCATTCCCCAGTGCAAACTGAGATAGTCATCCCTTACAGAGAATATTTAAAGGATTGTTTTTCTTTTTCTCTTTCCCAAATTTATTTATTAGTGGCGTATGTGGTTAAGTGCTTTGTGCCGTGATTTGTGTTGGGTGGGAAGTACTGCAGCGCGATAATATGTATTTGGTGGTTTTTGTTACAGTAAGTGTGTGTAATTTCTTCACATAATAATTTTTAACTTAACTCTGCATTCACTAGTGTGTTTCTGTACTTGGGGTGGTGTAGTAGGAAAGTAGTGTTGGTCGCTCATGCCCCAGATTATTATTATTTTTTTTCTTTCTTTGCTGCCGCTCTAGAAGGGCAGCACATATTATAATCGTGCTGGCTCTAGGAGCGGTACAGATTATTGGTGGCCCGTATGGGAAGCCGGTTGACTGATTTTCATCCACTTTATTTCATTTTGCCACTCACAAGTACAGATAGAAATGTCGACCCAAAGCCTTGAGCAGCGGTTTGCTGAATCTCATGCAACGCTGGAGTAAGGCGAATTGCCTAGTTGCCACGTTACGGTCAAAGCACAAGAAGAGGTGGTCAAGGCAGTGAGCCTGCTAGATTCTTTGTATATTTCAACTCCCAAGAGCAAAAGCCAGGATCAGTGATCTATGGATGCCTCACTGAACTTGCAGCCGCCATGGGCAGAGGTGCAGGTACAGCTGGATGATCTTCAAGTCCAGCTAATGGAGGGAGCTCGGGAAGAAGCTCTTCACAGATACGTGGATGCTGTGGTGGCCGATTTGTGTGAGTGGGTGCGTGTATGTATAAGAAGTCTGGAACAGAAGCAGGTAGACTGTTTACTGAGGTGCAATCAGCAATGGGAGGTAGAAATACAGGACGCGATGAGGAGGAGTATTGCTACGTACTTTCAAACTCCGCGTCAATCGACACCATTCGTTGAAGCGCGGCAGTCCTACTCCTCTACTGCTGCTTCTGCTGTGCAGCTGGAGTTTCCAAAACTGGAAGCTTCCTGTAAATCGGTGAAGGTGCTTCAAGTTATTGGACAGGTAGATGCGTTTTTAGAACTACACCCATTAACACTAGCTGAGTTGATGGGCTTCTTCAGTACATCTCTCCAAGGACCAACGCGCTGCTGGTGGCAGGTGGAAAAGAATAATATTAAGGACTGGGCATCTTTCTGTACGGCTTTTCTGGAAGCCTTCTTACCAGCTGACTACCAAACTGAAGTCAAAGAACAGCTGCTAGCTGCTCGACAGGGTCCCTCGCAACCCATCCGAGACTTTGTTTATGAATACCGTGCGCTCTGTCTAAAGTGGAACCCCAATATGTCAGAAGAACACATGGTTAGACGCATTCTTGGTGCTTGTAACTCGCAGCTTGCGGTAGCACTTAGGGGCACGGTGAGTTCAGTGCAGTCACTAGTAAAAATCTGGGGCCTCATGTATAACGGCGTGCGTATAATTCACACTATAACATGGCGTACGGACAAAAGCAGAAATGTTCGTAAGCACAAAAAAATCCAGATGCATAAATCTGTGCGAACGGCAACTTCCACGTCCTTCCGCTACATAAATCTCAGTCAGCGTGAAACGTAACACACGTGCACACGCCTGCTGTCCCGCCCCAACTCCTCCCAGAATTACACCTCTTTGAATATACAGATCGATATAAATAGCCCTTAAGCTCAGCTTTCAGTGAAAAGAAAATGGCAAAAGCACGGGAGAAAATAGAAGAATCTCAGCGAATACCAAGTGGAGGCAAGGAAAAACTTACTATTTGTTGGTTTAAACAGTGATATAATCAACAAAAGGGAGTTGATCAAGTGACAGAGTGTCAGAGAAACTCAAAAGCTCAAGTTCACAAAGATACACAGTGCCCGAAATAAAAAACAAGCGGTCAGATATCAAAGTCACTGTGAAAAGTCAAGTCGTAGCCCACCATCTGAGTGTCATATGAAAGCTTATTAGGGTACAGAGAAAAAAAAAATAAGGACACAGTGACAAAAAAGCCCGAAATGCCAACTTTAATCTCGAAATTTCCACTTCAATCACGTAGTTTATTTTGTCATTAAAGTAGAACATCATAAACTTAAATTTGTTTAATTTACTAGTTTCTCAAATACCATCGTCACTAAAGTAGCGCGTTAAATGCTTTGTATTGTATGTGTTCTATGTGCTCTATGTGTGTGAATCACTACGTGCTTCTTAAACGAACTTTCTCTTCCTCCGGCAGGACACAGAATCCATTACATTTGTGATATTACAGCTCTCTGAATAATTAAAATACTGAGATGTATACTTGATATAATTTTCATGATGATAGGAATTAAAGCATGTTATTAAACATGGGAACACGGTGGCGCAGAGGTAGTGACAAGCAGGTGCCTCATCCACAGATTGTTCCTGCCTCACGCAAGATGCTTGCTGCGCCGTGCGTGACCTTCGATGAAATAATTTATTGCAGCAGTACTGTCTCTTTCAAACGTACTAATCCCCAATTCCTGTCCTTCCTTTTCTTTCTCCAAGTAACCAATCGCCACACAATCAGCTCTGTTAATAGATGTTAAGCCATCTGTAAGCTTTGAACTCTGATTCTTGAAAACTTTTAAGGAACATTGAAATATCTTTGTAGTACGTGTTTAATTATTCTATCTATCTATCCATCCAGTGTAACGCCAGCCCCAGCAAGAATACAGCGCGAGGCAGGAACAATCCCTGAACTAGCTAGCGCTGCGCCACTGTGTCCTCACATGTTTAATTATTAGCAATATAGATTATTTAAATGACGTTAACATTTTATCTGTATAATGTAATAAACATATTTTGCTGCATTTCATCTTAAAAATTATATCGTCATCATATGTAAATATGCACTTTATAAAGTGGTGCAGGTTGTGCAATATTGTAACTGTATCGCAAGTTTACTGTGAGGTAATTGTGTTTGTAAGCACAAACAGTTCAATAAGGGGCACTTGATGGACTGATTGAGTGCGTTTATAGTTCTTGGGATGAAACTGTTTCTGAACCGTGAGGTCTGTACAGGAAAGGCTCTGAAGTGTTTGTCAGATGAGAGCAGTTCAAATAGCAAATGGCTGAGGCAGCATGTGCTTGATTCTGTATACCGGTAATTCTCTTTCCGAGTGGTGCAGTGAGAGTAATAAGGAAAAACATGATCCGCTGTGGCAACCCCTAACAGGAGCAGCTGAAAGTAGAAGAAGAAGGCGCAGTGAGAGTAGCAACGATGAAGCAGCTATGGTATTTAGAATAGTTTGGCCATTCCATGGACCATTATATTGTTACAGGCTAATTACAATCAGATGCCTTAAACTAAACTAAACTAAAGCCGGCATTGTGGATGCAAAAAAGAAAGGGAAACCTCCTGGGAACGGCAGCACTGCTTTGATGCTGGGTGCCGCCAGTTTGCAAAACCGAGTGGAGAACTTGCGTACGCCAGGGTTGGAGCTACCATGAAAATGTGCGTGGCTTTACGCCAAGTTTACGTGGGTTTTATGCATCGTGATTTGAGCGTGAAAAAGGGCTATCGCAACATTTTTGTGAGTACGCACCGTTTGTACATGAGGCCCCTGGTCCTTGATAGAGAAGGATTGGGCTACTATGAAAGGTAAAAAAGATCCACCTGGAGGAACCTCTAGCAGAGATACACCCAAGGCCAAATATAAGAAGGACAGGGATCAGTCAGCTAGGGCTGAGCTCACCATGTTACATGCACAGTTGCCCTTACTAGTGGTACCAGTGAGTGTGCAGGGCATTATTGGGGATGCTGTCATTGATACAGGGAGCACCTTTACCTTAATTAATCACAGCTTGTGGGAAAAAAATAAAGTTGCCTGGTGAGCTGCTTAAGGGAGGTGGCACAATAAAATTGTTCTTGGCAGACAAGTGAGCATATGGGGATAGTGGCAAGGTTTTAATGCAATTTTGGTTGCAAAATATATCTTGGGATGTCGAGGTGTATGTCTTGGAGCATACATTCCTGTCTAAGCCAATGCTCCAAGGGCCCGATTCCATCATGGCAGCCGACATCATTTTGTACCCAAGGACTTAAGAATACATAATGCCTGGGGGTGGGGTTTTTAGTTTTATGGTAAGAGGGTATGATGAATTACATGTGGCCAAAAGTAAATTACTATTTGGCAGTACCAGTGAAAGATATCAGCCCTGTGGAGGGCAGCATTTGTTCTCAGCCCTGCGAGGTGCAACATATTCTGAGGAGATGGCACATGGTATGGTCGGAAAAACTTGGGTGTATGGATGTTATTTACCATCATATATACACTGGTGATGAAGTCCCTGTCCGTCAAAGAAGTTACAGGTTTTCTCCTATGAGAAAGGTCATCAAAGAGTGGGTTAATTGTATGCTGCTGGAAGGTATTTTTGCAACCTCTACCTCGGCCTGGGCATCCCTGGTGGTTTTGGTGCTTAAGCCTAATCAAACCTTTTGTTTTTGTGTAGAATACTGTGGACTAAATGCCAAAACCACCAGTGACGCCTATCTTATGCCCCTGGTGCATGAAATTTTAGAGTCCTTACAAGGCGCAGTGGTTTTTAGCACTCTGGATTTACAATCATGATATGCATGGGAGAAGACAGTGTGGCCAAGACTGCAGTGATCACTCCTGATGGCTTGTTCCAGTTCCGAGTAATGCCTTTCGGCCTGAAGAATGCAGGGTCATCTTTTCAACGCCTGATGGAACAAGTGCTGAGGGGGTTGATTGGTAAGAACTGTTTTGTCTATATTGACGATATCATTGTCTTCTCCCTATCACTAAAGCAACACCTCTGGGACCTAAATGAGATCTTCCATCGGCTCCAGGAGACTCGGCTGACCCTAAACATCAGTAAATGTCACTACGGACAACCTCAGCTTACCTTCTTCGGACATATGGTATCAGCAAAAGGTATTGGTGTGGATCCAGAGAAAATCATGGCCCATGTGGACTACCCACCACCTTCTTACGTTAAATCCCTTCAGCATTTTTAGGGAATGGTGGGTTGGTTCCAAAAATTCATACCCAGATTAGCTGACACTGCAGACCCATTACATCGCCTGCTGAGGACGAGAACCTCATGTCAATGGACTCCGGTGTGCCAGAAGGCATTTGAGCAACTGAAGAAGCATCTGTTGGAACCACCAGTTTTGGCACAACCTAATCCACTGCTCACCTTCCAAGTCCAGACCAACGCTAGCAATGTGGGGCTTGGGGCCATATTAACTCAGATCAAAGAGGGAGAAGAACGAGTCATTGCCTATGCATCAAGGTCTCTCCGGGGCCCCAAACTCAACTATTCAGTGTCAGAGAAGGAGTGTCTCGCAGTTGTGTGGGCAGTGGAAAAGTGGTGTCACTACCTTGGGAACACTTTTCGAGGTGTATACAGACCACTGTGCTCTGGCCTGGGCATTTAATTGCCCGAAGATGTCCTCACAACTCACCAGGTGGGTTCTTCCTCTCCAGCAGTTCACCTTTAAAGTCTTTTATAGAAAGGGTTGAGGAAACGTGGTTCTGGATGCGCTCTCCTGGGTTCCGGAGCCTCGGGAGGTATCTTCAATAGCCCTGATCTCAACTCGGGGTTGTGACCTTCCTCTTGACATATCAGATATAGCTTGAGCACAGGCCAACAGTCTGGTTTGTCAGGAGTTATGAGAGAACACTGGGTTGCAAACTGGGCGTATTCATTTCCAAGAGCTTCAAGGGATATTGTATCGCTGTGTGCCATCAAAACTCGGGGGTAAGAAATACCAACTATTCACCACTAGGCCCTTTTCCCAGAGTTCTTGGCCTATTTTCATGATAGCCCTTTTGGTGGTCACCTTGGCAGATTGAAGACCCTAAAGAAGATATTAGAGGTATCCTGGTGGCCCACAGTGAGGAAGGAAATGTGGAGACATGTGAGAACCTGTACCATCTGCCATCTGTACAGAAACCCACCTGATTTTCCTGCAGGACAATTACAATTGACAAATATCACTGAACCTGGAGAGATGTGGGGAATTAACATTATGGGTCTGTTGTCATCAAGTAAGAACAAGAAGACCGTCCTGGAAGTGGTGGTGGATTATCTCTCTAAATGGGTGAAGCTTTTTGCTTTGCCAAACTCAACAACTGAACGACTGTGCTCCATCTTAAAGAATGAGATGTTTACCCGCTGGGGGGTTCCAAAGGTCATCATTTCTGACAGGGGTTCACAATTTACAAGCTCTGAGATGGAAAGTTTCATGAAGGATTGGAGAATAAACCATAAGAAAACCACAACATACCATCCACAATCCAACCTCACGGAGCGAGTGAATTGGACCCTAAAAACTATGATAGCCTGAATTGTCAGTACCCACCACCAGGACTGGGATCAGAGGCTTCCAGAGTTAAGAAAGCCCCTCAATTCAGCATGGCATGAAAGTACTGGTGAATTGTGTGCTTGTTTGGCTCTCAGAAGACAGAAATTAGGTCCCCAAAAGCAGCTTGTCACTCCCCCAGCTCCTGATTCATCCCAATACATCAATTTCTAATGTCTTGCAGTTAGAAAACTTAAAGGATCTGGTTGGAGAGAGGTTATTGCGTTCCAAGGCCCAACAAGCCCGGTTTTACAATAAGCGCTGACAGAGTGTTCGATATTCTGAAGGGAACAGGGTTGGGCTGAGGACACACTACCTCTCAAAAGCATCATCCAAATTTACATCCAGGCTAGCGCCAAAATGGTTTGGTCCAGCAACAGTCATAAAACAATTAGGGCCTGTTAATTACCAAGTCCAATGGCAAACTGACAGTAATATGAAAACAGATACATAACAAGTGACCAACCTGAAACCCTACTATGCCCCAATGGAGGGTTTGTCGGTAGGGACTCTGTAACAGTCGTATGGAACATACTGTATGTGTGTGTCAATGTAAGTTTGGACCTTTCCCCATTCCTGTTATTGGTGGAATGGCTGAAATTGTAAGGCCATCCAATGGTACATGGGGCGGGGAGCACCTGGCTTGGAGGGCCCAACAGACTGTATGGGGAGGAGCCAACGGTATGTAAATGGGTGGCGGGAAAAAGGAGAGAAGAAGCACAGAGCCAAGAGAGAAGTGGATGCCAGGAAAAAGCAAGAGGGAAAGAGATTGACACCGCATGGAAAACATCAGGTGAACCTGGGTTCATTTCAGGACAAATTATTTTTCCTTTCTGGTGAAGGTATTCAGGAGAGGACCTGATGGGCCAGCACAAGGGACTGTTGATCTGTGCGTTTCCCGGGACAGGAGATATGGTTCGACACATCATTCCCCACCACAGACTAAGATAGTCATCCCTTACAGAGAATATTTAAAGAACTAGGAATACATTATTTTTTTTCTTTTTCTCTGTCTCAAATTTATGCATTAGTGGTGTATGTGGTTAAGTGTTTTGTGCTGTGATTTGTGTTGGGTGGGAAGTACTGCAGCACAATAATATGTAATTGGGGGTTTTTGTTACAGTAAGTGTGTGTAATTTCTTCCAATAATCATTTTTAACTTAACTCTGCATTCACTGGTGTGTTTCTTTACTTGGGGCGGTGTAGCAGGAAAGTAGTGTTTTCTTTTTTTTTTCTTTGCTACCACTCTAGGAGGGCAGCGCATATTATAATCGTGCCAGCTTTAGGATCAGTACAGCTTGAAGGAACTGATTTTCACTGGTAGTATTCAATGTCTGGATGTTCTCTATTTTCACTGGCTTTTTTGCACATCCCAAAAATTTTAGTGTGTTAGCTTTTAGATAGTTTAAATGGTCTAATGTAAAAGACATTTGTGGAGGAGTGTGAACGCATTCTATAGTGGACTGCTGACCCGTATGTTGTTGGTAACTGCAATGGTCCGATGCTAATGAGATAGACTTTAGGTTTTGGTAACTCTCTAATGGAAGTACAGTAGGTCTGGGGGAATAAATCAATGAATCAGTTATTTTCTTTCAAAGCTGTTGTTTGCACACTATCATAAAAATTGTGTTGATCTTTCACTGCACAGAATATTAGGTCTTACAATCCTTTTGTAAATTAACATAGTGCTTATCAGTGGCTTCAAAATCAGCTTCAGACACCTGCCACAATTACAGAATAAGGACTAACCTGTGAGTAAGCACCTTATTGGTGCTTAGTAAATTTTATTAGGATTTGTATTTCTATGTAGTAATAGATGATTTACATGTGCATTGTAGACAGTTTCTTCTCTAAAGTTTTGCCACTGTGGATGCAATACACTCTTCTTAAAGAACTGGAACTGATTTGGAGTTAATCAAAATAACAGCTTTATTGGAGAAAGGCAGATTTATATGTAGTCATCAACAAATCTGTGCATTTCTGAAAAATGATTCACCTAATTTTCCATCATCAGGTATGACTTACAGAAAGCTTAAGAAACCGAGTGCCCGCTGGCATTCCCCATTTCCAAACAATAAAGCTGTCAATAGTTTATAAAAAGGACATAAAACACCGGGGATAGAGGATCACCAGTGCTCAGATCACAGGGCTGCCCATTTGCCTTGGGAAAGATGATTTTATACAAAGTTACAGGTATCCTGGATTTCATATTCTGGTCACAGTTTCCAGCAGCAGGTAGGCAGCCCGGAACAGGAGCACCTAGTGAACTCCATCCCACCCCTGACATCAGCCTGTGGAAGCAATACATTCTTCTTAAAGAACTGGAATTGATTTGGAGTTAATAGTATAACAGCTTTATTGAAGGAGGCAGACTCATATGAAAGCATTGGAAAATCAATGTGTTTCTAAAAAATGACAGTCAGTCACCTAATTTTCTATCTTAAGCTATGCCTTAAAGAAAGAGTATAGAACCCTTATGTCATACTATCATACCTAAAGTTTTTTTTTAAATATTACATTAAGTAATACTCTTCAATTAGAAAAAGAGAAACTATCTGAGGAACACTTTTACCTGTTATATAAACTCTGCTGAAAGTGCTAAGTTGATGCTTTCTTACTAGTAACAATCCCCATTATGCTTTGCATTAAACATTACTTTGATCATTTGATATAAGTAGTCGAATTTAAGCTCTGTAATAAAATTAATTTAGTTTTTTGTTCTGTTTTTTGGCAGTGTTTGTTGTGAGTGTTTCTAACATGTCTGTTCCATTCCTCGTCTTTTCAGAGCTGTGGTGGTTCTGGGTACTGCTGCTACTGGGATGGCTGATATTTCAAGACAATGACAGACTCCACATCCGACCTCTGAAGCTTCTCTCTAAGATAATCATGGTCACTAGTCATGTATGGTACTATTACAACAAACAGTTACATATAAAAAAGGCAGTATACTAATACTGTACACATTTTTTTCTAAATACATAATGAATATGTTTTGAATGGTTTTCTACATCTTAATTATATTTATAAATGAATATAGTGTTCTAGGACTTTAAATGGGAGATCTTTGTTTTTTTTTTTGTTCTATTCATTATTTTAGAGTTGCACAAGGCAGGAACCTTCCCTGAACAGGATGCCAAAAAACAGAAATCACTTGGGTTGAATACAATTTTTCTCTTACATCATTTCAAACATGTCTCATTTTAGACTACCCTTGAGTCACTACATTCTAATATAATGTAATGCCAATAAACAACAATAAGCAATGCAAAACATCAGATTTTTGATCTTAGAAAATCAATGTGAAAGCAAAAAAGCATACTGCTAGACTGATATTTGTAAAGTTAAAAAGCATCTACTGTGCCTCATTCTTTTTGTCAACGTCTATTTTGTCTGCAATTTGCAGTTTTTATATTTCAAGTTTTGTAGCCATTTGTATTCAGTATAGAGACATTGTGTCAATGCATTTTTAAAGCATCCCTCGACAGCTTTCAAGTTTGTCTGTTAGCATGTTGCTTCTGAATGCACACTAGAAAAATGCGTAATTGCAGGAGTGATGTGGGCGCACTCTTGCCTTATAAATAATACTGTGTGTATGTTTTCCCTCTGCTTTTCTGCCTCTTCAAATAAAAGTGGACCTTAATCAAAATGCTAGTATATTGTATTCTATTAAATTCTTTAAGGCACATTGTTTTTTACATCAACTTTTATCCCTATAAATCCACCACTTTGCCATCTTTAATCATTATCCATCCATCCATTATCCAACCCGCTATATCCTAACTACAGGGTCACGGGGGTCTGCTGGAGCCAATCCCAGCCAACACAGGCCGCAAGGCAGGAAACAAACCCCGGGCAGGGCGCCAGCCCACTGCAGGGCACACACACACACACACCCACACACTAGGGACAATTTAGAATCACCAATGCACCTAACCTGCATGTCTTTGGACTGTGGGAGGAAACTGGAGTACCCGGAGGAAACCCATGCAGACACGGGAAGAACATGCAAACTCTACATAGGGCGGACCCGGGAAGCGAACCCAAGTCTCCTATATCTGCGAGGCAGCAGCGCTACCCACTGTGCCGCCATCTTTAATCATTATGTTCATTTTAATTCAGAAAAAAAATGAAGTCGTGTTACATATTTCTTATTAAAATGAACGGATTCCTTTTTTAATCATCAATCTGTAAATATACACATTTCTGACATCTGTATGCACAGATAAACAGAGGCTTCAGGAAAGCAAAACCATTTGCTACTCATATATAATTAATTAAATGATTATTTTCTTACTTAAATGTGTATCAGTTAGGTGCAACAATTTCCACAATCTCACCTTGAAATGCAGGCATAATTGCTGGAAAAGTCTTGCTCCAGATGAATCAGTATGCAGTCTGCATTGTCAAACTTCCTCCAAATATCAGGGACGCTGAGGCTGAGTAGCTGTGATAAAGGCTGGCTATAGACATCTCCCCTGAAGCACAGTTTTTGAGATCTTGAAAACCTGGCTTAGAATACCATGTACTCATTAAAAGAGTTATTAAGCGGATGGTAGTTTCCTTCATTCACAGCATAACCATAAGGGATATGGACTACTGGCGTATCTTAACTTTTTATGTATTATTCCACATTTTTCTCATTATTTTATTAAAGGCACTACTTTGTTAAGGAATGCAGATATTTCAGCATTTTTTAAAATGTATAACTGTAAAAGAAGAAGAACTGGTATTTTTTTAGCAACATTTTACATAATAATTTTCTTCATCTAAAGCTGCAAATTAAATTTGATGATTTAAAAGCAACTGCAACTGGGAATCCCTTATCTCAATGTTCCCCTTAGCAACTAAAAACCCTAAGTTGAACTCCTTCTGCTTTTAAATAAAGAGGAATAATATTGTGTAATATTTAATAATGAAGCAACACCACTGTACCCTTTAAATCAATTCAGAGGTACAGGAAAGAATAAAATGTATGTGAACTAAACAAGGAAAGGATTTTCTTGAATGTTTTAATGTAATCTTTTGGCAATCATGTAATACAGTTATTCATTTTTGGTATATCATGTCTCTTACACTAGATGTTAAAGAGAGACCCCTAGAGTAAAATAATAATTTTGCAGTAAGAAAGCATTTTTTTAACCTTGGAAAACAGATGGATCTATAGACTGATATTTTTTTAACAATGTGCTTCATAGTAACTAATCCTTTAAAGTGCTTTACCAAGCAAATGCAAGAATAGCTAAAAAGAATCATCAAAATTCTTTAACCGAAATTTCAAGAGTTACAAATGTATAAATTACATTACAGACACACTCAACAATAACTTATAAGAGACAAACCTGAATTTTGCAATGAAAGTGAAGAAACCAAAACAGCTTTCTTGATCACCAATGTGAAGGTGAGGCTTGCTTTCCTCAAGGATGGTAGTGTGATTTATTGTTTATGTAGCACTCGGTTTAGATGCCTGAATGGCAAATAATTAAATGACAGCACAGTATCCCTGGTATGGTTATGTGCTTAATCCCCTTTAACCAGGACAGAGGATTAAATAATGTGGAGGATCTGCATTAGCATACTAAGACAAAATAAATTATCAAGCGAAGCACTAGCACACATGCTTCTTAATTGGAGGCAAACACACACCCAACTATAAAGGAATCATTGCACACACACACACACCTATTAGACAAGGTTTTAGTAAAATTCATATGGAATATATAGCCTGTGCTTGTTTATTATCTTTAGTGGTGGCTTTTTCTTATTTTCCAGTTTCATTTGGGTATTTTCCATCTTATTTTATGTTGTATCCTGGATTATTATTGTTGCTTTAATTGCTTCAAATGTGCTTTGCTGTCATTCACAGGCACATGGAGCTGTTAGATCACTCGTCCCTCCCTGTACTAACCTGTTTTATGTCTGCAGCCACACAATGCAGGGAATCTGCAGCACAGTAATAAAATCAATGATATGCTATGTCCCCCTGTTCACTGCACCATGGAGGAGTGCAGTACATTTTTAAAAAATGTGACGTTCTTGATATTTTCTACATGAAAATAAAAGTGAAAATGGACAACATGGGATGCCTGCCCATTACTGGCATATGGTCTTTATTGGTTCCTGTTTCTTGCAGATGAGGCTGAAAATACACACGCTTCAAGAGTAAGGAATATACACAATATTGTCTCTGTGTCTCTGACCCATGTATGCTATCAATCGACATGATTACCATCATAATTGACAAATCGGGTATTAAACTACCAGAACACCACAATATGTGCAGGAGTGCTCAACAAAATATCTGTACATGACACAAACTTAATATAAACAAAAATGACAAGCGCGGTGCCGCAGTGGTAGTGCTGCTGCCTCACACTTAGGAGACCCGGGTTCGCTTCCCGGGTCTTCCCTGTGTGGAGTTTGCATGTTCTCCCCATGCCTGCGTGGGTTTCCTCCGGGTACTCCAGCATCTAGAAATAGCACATGAAAATATATAAACTTAAGTGTGTTAATGCACGTTAAATGTGCACAAAAAGCACACGAAAAATTAACCTGCATTAACATACAGCTTTGCATAGATCTGAATCAAGCATAATTTGCTTTTGACCTCCATCAGGTTTTTAAAGCCCCTTTGACACATCCTTCAAGGTTAGATATCTTTCTTTGTGTCCCTCAATCCATCCACATTTTACAAATGTAATATGTTTTTTGTTTCAAAAAACCTTGAAATGTTTTCTAGAAGAATTAACATTTTGAAAAGCATGTTCTTTTTGTTTCCATTGTAATTAATTCAGTTCAGTCTTTTATGCATTTTCATATGCCACCTTCATGGAAAAAAAAAAGTCCAAATTCCATATAAAATAGCATTCCATATTCCAATTCTATGTTAAAAGTATAATTAATTAATAAAATTAATAAAAAAAGTATGAAGAAAATATTTGAACTCAATTCCTTATTTTTTTATAGTATAAATTTGTACTATTAAAATTTAGTTGGCCAAACGCTGCTAAGATAAATCAAAATATATGTAATTAGTTAACACTAGAATCCCTGAAGCCTACGTAAAAACTCATAATCTTGGACAACCTTAAATTCCTTCGCACCTCTCATTTAGTGTCTTTTGTTTTTTAAATGTGTCAATCAGCAAAAGCAACAAGCAGCCTGCTATCCTCCCTCCACTGTGGCTCAAGCCGCAAAGAAGATTCTCAGAGCTCAAGTTTGTTTATTGGCATATGAGGTGCCTGGAATTGTAAAGAATACATAATATATCGTCATTTGGAATATTTACATTTCACGTGTGTTCTGTGTCTACAATGATCTGTGTAAATGTTGGATAACAGGAAATGTAAGGTAGGAATTTTTGAACACATAACTAAAACAGAAACGTTTTTCATGTTTTAGTAAAAACTGACAAAATGTAGACATGAAGTGTATAATATGTGAAGACTGAAGTCCAAATATCAAATAAACACTTTCACAAAAGGTACAAGTATAACAAAACAAGTGCACTTTTATTCAAGAATATAACCAAAGAAAAAGAAGTTGGTTTAGGGTACAATGCTGATACAACTGCTTGGGTGGTGCAGCAGTAAGAACTGCTGACTTATAATCAAGCGGTTATGGGTTTGATTCCTCAGTCCACCAGTTACCAATGTAAGTAGTGAGCTGCTATTTTTATTACTTTATTACAGCATCAGATTGGGTATAAATTATGGCACTTGTAAAAGTTAGCGTTTTTCTTTTTTTTTTCAGTTTTATTCTCTCAGTCACATTCACGCTCTCCTGATCTGACACTGTTAGTTTTCAAATAATATTCCATTAGTGCAACAATGTTTTCTGATTGGTACTATACAGGTCATAAAATTATTTCTTCAAAATGTCACATATATTTGTCTCTTTCTTTTTTTCCCCAGTGCGAGTGGATATCATGGACCAGAAGTCGTGTGCTTATTCAGTGCAAACAGGAACACACAGGTGGCCGGTTGCTGTGTTCTACAACTTTCTTGACCTGGCAGCAATGAACACACATGTACTGTACAAAGCATGCACAGGGTGTACTGAGAAAAGAAGAGTGTTCTTGGCTCACCTTGCAGAGGAACTTCGTTGTCGCTTGCTGTTGGTATAATGGAGCCCCAGTAGCATTTCTTGACGCACGTCTACTGAATGATTTGTTGGCTGAAAGTCCTCAGTGTTAGTGGACCCCATGCATGCCTTGTACAGTACATGTGCATTCATCGCTGTCAGGTCAAGCAAAAATTAGCGTACTGTGCAAGGCATGCACAGGGTCCACTGAGAGAAGAAGAGTGTTCATGGCTCACCTTGCAGAGGAACTTTGTTGTCGGTTCTTACAAGAAAAGGCAATGGAAAAAGAAAAAGAGGATGCAACATCGACAAGCTTCTGTTCCAAGACCTCTGCTTCCTCCTGGAAAGAAAGTTCAGTGTCAGGTGCTGCTTCAATGTAATAGGAACCACAGCATAGAGAGGAGTGCACATTGCAACAGGTACACGTGTCGTAAATGTAGAAAGGATGGTCCTTGGGTGTATGGGAACTGTTAACATTTGAATTTGATGGTTGTATATAGCGTGGAACTGACCTCTCTGTATTATTCTTTCCTCTGCATTTTCTGGAGTTAGAAAAACACCACCATACAGCAACATGTGCAGACTGGGCAAGATCAGAAAAAAAAAACAAACACGGTTACTGACTACAACTGGATGAAGGTACGCGAATGAATATAATGTTAGATCAGTGCCACAATGTTTTCCAAAATGTACTATGCAGGTCATAAAATGAATTATTCCAAATGTCATATATGCCTATGTCTCTCTTTTTTGTCAGTGCGGCATTGACATCATGGACCAGAAGGAGCATACTGATACAGCATGAGCAGGAACATTCAAGAATAAAACTGAACAAAAAAATTCAAGTGACAACAAGATACCAAGTAGGCATGATTCACCAATGTGAATCACCACTAAGATGAGTGTTGTAGCGTGACGTGACAGAGAGTAAAACTGAAAAAAAAAAAAACGCTAACTTTTACAAGTACCAGAAATTTACACTGGCTGTTGCAGATTCAAATCAAATGTTTGTTTTTATTATATCATAGTAATAAAAATAGTAGCTCACTGCTGAAAATGGTAGCCGGAGTTCCTGGGAATTGAACCCACAACCTCTTGATTAGGAGTCAGACCACTGCACCAAACCAAGTGGTTGTGTCAGTGTTGTACCCTAAACCAACTTCTTTTTCTTCGGTTATACTCTTGAATTAAAGCACACTTGTTTTGTTATACTTGTACCTTTTGTGAAAGTGTTTATTTGATATCTGGACTTGAGTCTTCACACATTATACACTTCATGTCTACATTTTGTCAATTATTACTAAAACTTTAAAAACATTTCTGTTCTCATTATGTGTTCAACAATTCCTGTGTTGCATTTCCTGTCATCCTACATTTATACAGATCTTTGTAGACACGGAACACACATGAAATGTATGTATTCCAAATGACGATATATTATTTACCCTATATAGAATTTCAGGCACCTCATACAGAGATAAACAGACTTAACTTCTGAGAATCTTCTTTGCGACTTGAGCAATGTCAGTGGAGGAGATGGGACAGCAGGCTGCTTGTTGCTTGTGCTGATTGACACATTTGCAACACAAAAGACGCTAATGGAGAGGTGCGAAGGAATTTAATAAAATGTTAGTTTCAAAGGCAAACTTTATTACACCAACAATTATGGATGCCAGGTGAATGTAGAACTCTGTTAGTAATTTATAGTGTGACCAGATTTTCAAAGTCACTGGGACACTTCTGCAGCATGTATGCCTATGTATAAAGCCCATCCTCATTTCTTTAATGTTTAATTCATCTTATCATCATCACAAAGAGATCAGAACACTGAAAGAAAAAAAAACACTTTACAAATGAACTCAGTAAGTGCCATAAGGGACAGATAGGTATGTTGGTTAGATGGGAAAATTACTTCTTGCCCAGCCAGAGGTTTTAAAAGGATGGATCAGGAGAAGCCTGGAACCACTACAGATTTTATTTTTTTCTCCAGCTTTCTGGAGTTTTTTTTTTGTTTTTTCTGTCCACCCTGGCCATCGGACCTTACTCCTTTTCTATGTTAACTAATGTTGCCTTATTTTAATTTCTTATTTTGTCTTTTATTTTTTTTTCTTCATTATGTAAAGCACTTTGAGCTACTTTTTGTATGAAAATGTGCTATATAAATAAATGTTGTTGTTGAGGCATCCCAGTTTGAACACTTGCATGGGTACATGGGAGTTGGAGTCTGGAAGTGCAGCCCTGTTGAGGTCCCTGGATGCCGTTAGAGGGTGCTATTGGAGGAAGACCCCCCTGGCTTCCACATGACCCAGAAGTTCTTCAAGAAGACACATGGGAATGGCATGGGAAGCATTCCAAGGTCCAGCTTAAAAGGAGCCCACCACCTCACCTGGAGGAGTCAAAATCAGGAGGCAATGAGTCAACACTGAAAAGGAGAAATGGAAGGAGAGAAGAATAGAAAATTGTTTGTACTTGTGGTTTGACTGTACACAATTGGTGATTCATATTTGTGTAATAAAATCATTTATTTGAACCTGGGACTGTGCTGGGTGATATTGTGTGTGAGGTTTTAGGGCCAAATGGCACCCCCTTGTGTTCACAATGCATATGATTACACACAGTCCTTGATGTGAAAACCAATAAATGGCAGTACTCTCTGTTTTACTTGCATATTGGTTGTCCTTGGAATGGGATGCCATTCAAATTTAATGCAAGTACTTAATCAAGCTTTACTCCTCTGAATTTTGACTGCGCTATTATGCGTATATTACATCAAAAAGGATGGGCAGCCATTAAAGCAGGGACATTTTGATATTCTTTAATTATTTATTGGCACACATAGTTTGAAATCGGGACTGTCCCTGTCACCTGGACGTTTACCACCCTAGTACAGTGTACAGCACTGTACACTGTACTATACAGTGACAGTGAAATAGTGAATCATTATAATTTGTAGATAATGCAGCTGTGGGGCTGGTTTAGTGTATTGTAAATACTGACTAAATGTTTATTTACCTGCGGTGGGTTGGCACCCTGCCCAGGATTGGTTCCCTGCCTTGTGCCCTGTGTTGGCTGGGATTGGCTCCAGCAGACCCCCGTGACCCTGTGTTTGGATTCAGCGGGTTGGATAATGGATGGATGGATGTTTATTTACCCTGTGCACAACAGCTTACATGCCACATATCATATCTTGATAACCCTTTGTTTTCTTTGCTCGCATTTTAAACTTTTATGGTTAGGAAGACCATTAAATTGACCCTTTATGATTTAAAGCATCAGTAGGAATAAGATGGTGATGCAATGGTTCTCTTCTGTTTATGCTCAAGCCACTGGGGAGACTTCATAAAGCAGAAGCAACTTATTGATATAAAGGTTTGTGTGCAGGCCAAGCTGAAACTGCTGATAGAGGATTTCCCTCCCATGTACGTGGAAATAGCTTGTGATAGCAGGTTACTACCTGTCCATGCAATCTGCTGATGTTTAATTAATGTGTATTGAGGTGAAAAAGAGGAAAATATACAAAATATAAAAGTTGGTGTAACTGCTGTCAACGTAAAATTGAAAGAGTGAAATAATTCCTAGTTGAAGTCACACAGAATATTTCTCTTTTTTAAGTCAGAAGAGTTTGTAAATTGGTCAATACTTTTCAATGGGAGATATTAAAATTTTAATGCTTTGTACAGAACAAACTGTTCAGTATATCTCAATAAAAATCGAACTATCCTGACAAATGTCCTTGAAGAATAAGTCTGCCACATTTCAATAAAATCAGTCCAAGTTGTTTCAGGCAGACAGTCAGACAGACAATAGCTATTGCAAAAGGTGCTTTGTACATTATATACTGCTCCATCCCTGTGGTCCCCTCATCATCCAGGGCGGTTGCCCCCTCGTGGCCTGGGGAACGTATAGACCACCTCCCAGTCCTTCCAGGCGTCCCGGCTGGGTCTGGCCCCCAGCCTCCTGTGACAATGCAAATACACCTAAAAATGAATAACACATCAGCAATTAAATATGTGTTTTTGACAATGAAAGTCAATGACAAATGGAAAAAAACAGATATAATCACATTCAAAAACTAACAGTAAAAATGAATAACTTCTTCCTGTTACATAACAGAGCTAGCTTTCACTATGTAATGCAAATTTCAGCTCTGTAGACATTTTTGGTGTGTGCCACATATTTTATCTGTCTTCTTGTTGAGAACAAGTTAAAGGATGACTACATATGTGATGTTTTTCCTTAAGAGATAGATAGATAGAGATAGATAGATACTTTATTAATCCCAAGGGGAAATTCACATACTCCAGCAGCAGCATACTGATACAAAAAACAATATTAAAGATTGATAATAATGCAGGTAAAAACAGACAATAACTTTGTATAATGTTAAATGTTAACATTTACCCCCCCGGGTGGAATTGAAGAGTTGCATAGTTTGGGGGAGGAATGATCTTCTCAGTCTGTCAGTGGAGCAGGACAGTGACAGCAGTCTGTCGCTGAAGCTGCTCCTCCATCTGGAGAGGATACTGTTTAGTGGATGCAGTAGATTCTCCATGATTGACAGGAACCTGCTTAGCGCCCGTCGCTCTGCCACAGATGTCAAACTGTCCAGCTCCATGCCAACAATAGAGCCTGCCTTCCTCACCAGTTTGTCCAGACGTGAGGCGTCTTTCTTCTTAATGCTGCCTCCCCAGCACACCACCACGTAGAAGAGGGTGCTCGCCACAACCGTCTGATAGAACATCTACAGCATCTTATTGCAGATGTTGAAGGACGCCAGCCTTCTAAGGAAGTATAACCGGCTCTGTCCTTTCTGACACAGAGCATCAGTATTGGCAGTCAAGTCTAATTCATCATCCAGCTGCACTCCCAGGTATTTATAGGTCTGCACCATCTGCACACAGTCACCTCTGATGATCACAGGGTTCATGAGGGGTCTGGGCCTCCTAAAATCCACCACCATCTCCTTGGTTTTGCTGGTGTTCAGGTGTAGGTGGTTTGAGTCGCACCATTTAACAAAGTCCTTGATTAGGTCCCTATACTCCTCCTCCTGCCCACTCCTGATGCAGCCCATGATAGCAGTGTCGTCAGCAAACTTTTGCACGTGGCAGGACTCCGAGTTGTATTGGAAGTCCGATGTATATAGGCTGAACAGGACCGGAGAAAGTACAGTCCCCTGTGGCACTCCTGTGTTGCTGACCACAATGTCAGACATGCAGTTCCCAAGACGCACATACTGAGGTCTGTCTTTAAGATAGTCCACGATCCATGCCACCAGGTATAAATCTACTCCCATCTCTGTCGGCTTGTCCCTAAGGAGCAAAGGTTGGATTGTGTTGAAGGCGCTAAAGAAGTCTAGAAACATAATTCTTACAGCACCACTGCCTCTGTCCAAGTGGGAGAGGGATCGGTGTAGCATATAGATGATGGCATCCTCCGCTCCCACCTTCTCCTGATATGCAAACTGCAGAGGGTCGAGGGTGTGTTGAACCTGTGGCCTCAGGTGGTGAAGCAGCAGCCTCTCCATGGTCTTCATCACATGTGATGTCAGAGCAACAGGCCGGAAGTCATTCAGCTCACTAGGACGTGATACCTTGGGACTGGGGTGATGCAAGATGTTTTCCAAAGCCTCGGGACTCTCCCCTGTTCCAGGCTCAGGTTGAAGATGCGCTGTAGAGGACCCCCCAGCTCTGATGCACAGGCCTTCAGCAGTCGTGGCGATACTCCATCTGGACCCGCTGCTTTGTTGGCACGAAGTCTCCTCAGCTCTCTGCTCACCTGCGCTGTTGTAATTATGGGTGGGGATGTCTCTCCTATGCTGGTATCAGCAGTAGGATGTGTGGAGGGTGCAGTACTCCGAGGTGAGAGTGAGAGTGGGTTAGGGTGGTCAAACCTGTTAAAGAAGTTGTTCATTTGGTTTGATCTCTTCACATCTCTCTCGATGGTGGCACCCTGCTTTGAGCTGCAACCAGTGATGATCTTCATCCCATCCCATCCCACACTTCCTTCATGCTGTTATTCTGCAACTTTTGCTCCAGCTTTCTCCTGTACTGCTCCTTCGCCGCCCTGAGCTGGACTCAGAGTTGCTTCTGCACGCGCTTGAGCTCATGCTGATCACCGCCTTTAAAAGCCCTTTTCTTCTGGTTCAAAAGGCCCTTGATGTTACATGTAATCCATGGCTTGTTGTTAGCATAGCAGTGTACAGTTCTTACTGGAACTACAATGTCCATACAGAAGTTGATGTAGTCAGTAGTGCGGTCAACAACCTCCTATTTTCACTATGTGATCCCTGCAGGATATCCCAGTCTGTAGTTCCAAAGCAGTCTCTCAGAGCCTGCTCTGCCTTCGGGGACCACTTCCTGAATGATCGTGTGGTTGTAGGTAGGACCCTCACTCTTGGTTTGTAGTGAGGCTGAAGCAGAACCAGGATATGATCTGCTTTCCCAAGCGCAGGCAGCGGGGTAGCGCTGTATGTGTCTTTAACGTTTGCATACAGTAAATCAATAGTCTTATTTCCCCGGGTGTTACAGTCCACATACTGGGAGAAGGCAGGTAATGTTTTGTCCAGCATCACATGGTTAAAGTCTCCAGCGATTAGCACAAGCGCCTCAGGGTGCTGCGTTTGTAACTTAGCAACAGCAGAATGGATGATGTCACTCGCTGCCTCCATGTCCGCCCGAGGAGGAATGTAAACGATAACAACAATGACAGGTCCAAACTCTCTGGGCAAGTAATAGGGACGCAAACTTACGGCCAACAGTTCGATGTCCCTGCAGCAAGTGGAGACTTTGACATTAACATGTCCAGAGTTACACCACTGTGTATTAACATAGAGAGCGAGTCCTCCTCCTTTGTGCTTCCCACAGGTACTTGCATCTCTGTCCGCTCTAACTGTGCTAAACCCGGGTAGCTCCACGTTAGCATCTGGGATGGTGGTAGTTAGCCACGTTTCGCAAAAGCACAACAAACTGCATTCTCTGTAGGTTCTGACATTTTTCACCAGTGCAGCCAGTTCATCGATCTTATTTGAGATTGAGATTTCCCAGGATCACAGAATGTACGAAGGCTTAAAACACCACTTTCTCGCAAGCCACTTCATTTTTAGCTTAGTGCTGGCTCTGCTGCCACGATACCGCTTTCTTACCTCGTCGGGTAAATAGGGAACCACACCGGCACTGGCATTTGTTTTCAGCACTCGAAGTTGAGTACTTGAATAGACGAGTCTCTGCGTGTAAAAATCCATGCCCACATTGTAAAAGTAAGTGTGTCCAGGGAACAAATCCACATAAAATAAAGTGATAGGAGTGATCAATAAAAAAGAGAAAAATAAAAGTAGAAAAAATAAAGTCGTACATGGAGCTGCTGAAAAGGCTGCCACTCTCTGCGACGCCTGAGTCATAGTAGTATATACCTATGTTTATACCAAAAGTGTATTTTAGGTACAATATCTGCCATGTTACATTATCAACATACTAACATACAAATGCTTCTTTAGACTGACGCCTGAAGTCAAATGGATTGAAAGCAATAAAATTTCATTTTAAGGTTCACGATGCTGTATGAGCAGTTTGATGGTGTTTTAATACATGGGTGAGTGTAGACAAAACAGCAGCACGACTAAACATCAAATCTTCTTTTGTTAAAATGGTGTACTGTAGGTCTCCATCTGCCTTTTCTTGTTTATGCCCCTGAAGGATGCGCTTTAATGCTTAACTTTCTATTAATCACAGTAATATAATCAGTCTACCATTAAATGAGCTTGTCTACAACAATTCCATCACTTAAAACAGGCTGATTGAATTGGTTTACAATATGAAATTAGGTTAGAAAATATTATACTAGTGTTGAAATATTTTTTTTTTTGTTCTTGGTGCAAGATACATTGTCTTTAATGCTTTAGTCCATACATGACATAAAATACATCCAGACATCCAAGAACATTTCTTAACAGTTATTAAAAGGAACGAATAATTAATTTTCACATTGAAATTCTTTTATTATTATTATTATATTGTTTTCTCCTTTAACATATTGATCAGTAAGTGTGAGCAGTCCTGCAAGGAATATTAAAAAAATATTCTGCTATAAAAATGAGCTTTTCTATAACAAGAAAAGTCACTTCTTCTTATGCTGTATCTTTTAACAAACAAACTCTCAAATGTTATAAGTACTTTGCACCTCTTCCAGAGAACAAATATAAAGAACAAACATGAACAAAGTCAAAAGAAAATATGTAATTCAAATATTTCATTCTTTGAAAGCTTTTGTCAATGTCCAAGCTTGTGTCACATTTATGCTCAGTGCTGAATTTTTTTTTCTTAAATAAACAGAAGGCCTCAAAATTCCATCTCTTATCTGACCTCTTAGGCAAGGTAACAGGAACAGGGGAAGGAGAAATGACATGGTAATGTCACTTTAAAGATTATAAAATGAAATAATTTTTTCTTGCATGAGGCCTTCATGAGTAAGAGTTGTTATCAGGTTTTGATGGTCTAATAGTGACAGTGTTATCAATTATCCTTTAACCGCTTATCTGTGGCTGGTAACTTTGATATGAACAGTTTTTTGAATTATTTCAGAATGTTGTGTCTTCAGTTAAGGTTTATCTGATCATAAAATGTTACATTGTCCTTCCGTTTTTAAAAAATTTGAATTTTGTTGTATAAGAATATTGTGACAACTCAAGGATTACTACCTCCTACTAAGACATGTATTTTATTTGAGAATTTGTGGAAAAATATAAGTAAAATGTTAAGAATGTCATTGCTTTACAGTCTTGAAAATAAAATTATAATCATTTTTACATCTCTTAGCTCATCTAAAGGAAATATTAACAAATATGCCTCTATGTTATATTGTAACTCAAATTGTAAAGAATATTTATGAACACGTTAAAAAGCCCATAAAAAATCAGATGTACAGATTGTTAGAGGGCAAGCGAGCAAACAGAGTTCTTTAGTCACTTACAAGCTTGAAGTCCAACTTTTTAGTTAGTGGACCACAATTCCTGCGGTTTGACATCTCCTGTAACTCCTGTTTAATCCAGATCATAGTTACTGAACAGTATGACAGAATATGTTATAAATTAAAAATAGGGATCAATGAATACACTGACTGTTCTATAATTGGAGGTTAAGATAAACGCCTCTGCATTAAAGCATAAGTTAGCTGGTGTGAATTTGCCCTGTGATGGACTGTCGTCCAATCTATGGTAAAGTTATGTCTTACATACAATATTCCCATCTCAGTCACTCCCTACTTGTGATCCTGCGCAGACGGTTCACCATTAAAGAGTACTGTCATAATCAATATAGTGATTGTCAAAGAATGAATTTTTTACTTATGCTAATAACATTAGCTTTTGCTTGTCTTACTATAAAATATTTAATTAGTTTTCAAAAGGAGAACTATAAAATAAAGTAGTTATATGTAGCTTCCCTGCAGAACTTTATGAAAGCATCTTATGTTATCTGTATTATGATGGTTTCTTTAAGTCTTATACTTATTTTAATAAAAGCAACCAACTGTATCCTGACAAATTAGCATGCAATCCAGGATGCAGTTCATTGTGGGATACACAGTCACATACTCCCCACCTGCACTCATATGGGAAGTTAGAAGTGACAGTCAACCTAATGTGCATATCATTGGGAGGTGTGAGGAAAACTCACGCAGGCATGGGGAGACTGGGCAAACTCCACATACTGCAAAAATAAACTGTGCTTCTAATTAATAAAGTTTAAAATACATGCAGCCTATAAAAAGTATTCAGCCCTTGGAAATATTTTTATACAACATTGAATCTCACTTGTTTTAATGTGTTTTGTTGACATTGATCAATAGGGAAATACTCCTTCATGTCAAAGTGAAAACAGATCTCTGCAAAGTGCTCTAAATTAATTCCAGAACTAAAAACAAAATTGCTGATGACATACGTTTTTACCCTCTTTAATATGACACGCCTAAATCATCACTGATGGAGCCAGTTGATTTTAGGAGTCACATGATGAGTTAAATGGAGACCACCTCATTGTAGTCAAGGGATTTTCACCGATTGCTGTACAATGCACTTTATCTGGAGGTTCCATAGTTGTAGTGAATTGGCATTGTGGCCTAACTCAGGCGTTTGCCAACTTTTTAAAGTCAAGTTCCCCCAGATTGTTGTCCTACTAATAAAAACATAATTCTGCGAAGCAAAGCATGATATTGGATATCAGTTACTGCTAACAGTAGCCACATAGCATGAGTTTGGATAAAAGTGGACGTATTATTAAATAAAAGCTTAACTACAGCAAACTATTGATGCATATGTGATCAAAAGTGATGAGCTATGTCTAGGGGTTCTCAGTCCTTTTTCCTGACATAGTGCATAGAACTCTTCCAACAGCTGAAATGTTATGAAGTGAAACATTTTTGGTGTTAAATTGTTAAATACTGAACTCTCACAGGTGATATTTCTTTAACATCTCCTTATCGGCCACATTGGAACTACAAATGTTTTTTTTTTTTTATGTGGGTCTGTGTTTTCTTAAATTTTCTTATGTGCAACAAATGCGTTTTAATTGGTTATTCCTTAATGTGACATCAGTACATCAGTGTGGCTTGACATGGAACAAACAATAGAAAACCTGCAGTTACATTTGAACTGAGATTAAAAAAAGTAGAAAAATAACTCAAAAGTTACATGTGAGTTAAGGTAAAAAAAGGAAAATAACTTGAAGTCAAAGTGAAGGCTGAGCCTGCTTCACAACTGCAGAGTTCTGATGCTGTGTTCTGCCTGTTCTTATATTTATTTTTTAAGGAAGGACAAAGCTTATTGAGCATCGGCAAGCCTGTGTGAAACAAAAGTATTCAGCTCTTGATTAATATTAATGTCCACTACAATGAAATATTATATTTTTCTATTTCATTATCATTCATTTTTAACCTTCATAAATATTTCTCATGTATATTCTTCTGCAATTTCTAAAACTATTCCAAAAATGGTATACTGAAAAAGTTTACCAAAACTAAAAATATTGAACATACCTGATAGAAATAAAGGGAGAAGTAGAGATACATGCTGTGCAGACGTCTTGTGCTGGAGTGGTTTGGGTCAGGAAGGGGGTGAGAAAGATACCCCTCACCTGTTAAGATGCATAGTCTCTAGCCAGTCCCGATCATGGCATGGATATCCTCAAAACACGAGAGGGTGCTGTAACCTCAGACTCCATATGACTTCATATGAGCAGCAGGAGAGTTGGAATTGGTGTGAGTGGGAGAGGAGCCTTGCAGCAGGAGCACCGTGAAATAGAACACCAGAATTGAAAGTTACACTGAGCATGGAGGTTACACAACCGAAAAGTCCTATTAAAGTGTTTTTGTATGTATGTATGTATGTATGTATGTATGTATGTATGTATGTATGTATGTATGTATGTATGTATGTATGTATGTATGTGTGTATTTAGTGTTCCCTCACATATCATCTGACACCTGCTGGCATACTACACAGGTTTAGAACCACAACTGTTGTGAATAACTACACTGATACAAGACTACTTTAACGCACCAACTAAAGAACATTTTGAGCAATGTTTACTTAAAGACTGCGAGCGGCAATTTAAAGACAATGTCTAAAATGTGTTTTTTTAAAGAACATCAACTTCTCCAGGACTGTGGACTGTATAAATGCAAGTTGCTGGGCCACCAGAGGTCTGCAGCACTAAGTCTGAACACCATTGGCCTAACCTACAAAATAAACACAAAACCACACTTCAAGCAGCAATGGAAAAAGAACAAGTCAAGGGATGAATCATTGGCAGCTCCAGGATTTCACAAAAGGCATGAGTAGGCCTACCAAGGCCTTATACTGGCGAGATGCCTGGGATGAATCCAAGACATTGACTATCCCTAGGCATTTAGTCAAATCAATCAGTAAGAAACCAGAAAAAGTATGACACAGCTGTAAATCTGCCCCTAGCAGGACATCCACAGAAACTAAATGATCATGCAAAAGCAAGACTAATGAGGAAGGCTAGCAAGAAATCTGTAGTAACTCTAAAGGAGTTACAAGCTACAGTGAATAAAATCGGGCAGACTGTTCATACAGCAATTGTTGCCCAGGTACCTCACAAGCTGCAGTTTTATGAAAGAATGGCAAAAAGAAAGCCACTATTAAAAAAAAATACATCCAACTCCTCAGCAGAAGGCACACAGGAGGCTTTGAAGTCAGATTTTCAATGTTCTTTTGTCTGATAAGGTCAACATTGACCTTTTTGGCCATCTGACTAAACACCATTTTTGGCATAAACTAAACACTGCACATTATCAAAACACACACCATCTCCACTATAAAGCATGGTGGTGTCAGCATCATGCTGTGATGATACTTCTCTTAGGCAGGCCATGGAAAGCTTTAGAGGGTAAAGTGAATGCAGCAAAATACAAGAAAGTCCTGGAGGAAGACCTGATCCAGTCTGCAAGAAACTTGTGCCTTGGGAGAAGATTTGTTTTCCAGCAATGTAACAAGTCTAAACACAAAGTCAAAGCTACACAGGAATGGCTTGATCTCAATCCACTTGAGAATTTGTGGCTGGACTCAAGAAAGGCTATTTGTTCACGATTCCCAGGTAACCAGACAGAGCTTGAGCAGTTTTGTAAAAAAATGGAGAAAACTACAGTGGCCAGATAGGCAAAAAATAGGAGAGTCCTGTGTAGGCAGACTCAAGGCTCTCTTCTAAATACTGACTTGAAGGAGGTGAATACTTTTATGATTAATTATTTAGTTTTTTACATTTGTAATTATTTTAGACCAATTTGCAGAGATGGGTTTTTACTTTGACATTAAAGTGTGTTTTTCTATTAATCAGTGTCAAAAAAGACAAATTAAGTCAACTCTGACTCAGTTTTGTATAGCAAAAAAATGTGAAAACTTTGAATGAAGTGAATACTTACTTTGTAGGTAAGTGAAGTTAGCATTCAGTTAGCTTATAGAATACCTGAAAGATTTTTACATATTTAAAGTAGTATTTAAAATAATTCTTCCTTCCATTTCCTGAACATCATTAGTCCAGCGCAGGCTCATTGTAGCATTAGTTACATAATAGAAACCAACCCTTCGACAAAACACCATTCCATTGAAGGGCTCACTCATATGCTCAGAGACCCCTGATCAATTTAAACCTTGCAATTTGGCTAATGTGTCAATCACAGAGATGTCAGAAGAACATTAAATATCTAGAGGAAACCCATGCAGACCCAGTATAATGTCCTGTCAACACTGACCAGGCCAGGAATCAAACCAATGTCTGGGCACAGGGTAGCAGTATAAAATACCACTCCACCATGCCACCTGATATAACAGTAAGAAGAAGAATTAAAATATCAGAAAAACTGCTGTGTCATAAGTGGGGATATAAATGATGTGTACAAACACAAAAAATATAAAACATGAAAAAAAAATGCCATATTTTCCTATGTTAATGACTGGTGGAGGTGAAATACATATCTTTAATAAAGTCAATGATGTGAGATGACGAAACTGCAAAGGTTATCAGCTTCTCTTGGTCTATATTAACTGAAGCATTCATGTAAAAATGACAAGGCTGTTTTACTTTGAATGTTATTGACAGTTTACTAGATGTTAAAGATTAATGGTCACAAGCTGTACATTTCCATATTTACAGTTCATATACTGCTTATATTAACATGTGTTTATTACCGTGAGACTGGAGGAGTAAGTGGTTTAAACTGACAGCTGCGTAACTGACAGAAGCAAAGTTTAAGTTCAGAATATGAAGTGTTTAAACAAAGTAAGTTACGAGGCTTCAGAGACAGCAGTCTATTTACTCTATTCCTGCTTATATTCAATTTCTGTTCTGTAAATTATTCTGTTGTTTTATTACAGTAACATTAAAACACTATGTATGCTGACAAAAATATCCATCCTTCCTTTTTCCAAATCTGCTTATTATACAGATGATCACAGCAGTTTCAGCTTTTTTTATTTTCTTGTAATGTTATGAATGATATTGTAATAATAATGTTCAGCTATTTAGTTATTGTGAAGCAGTGTAGTCCCTATAATGAACGTTGCTTACCATGTTCCATTATTATTACAACTGCTAATAGAAATAACACACACTGCATGTTTGAGTCCTTTGCTCAGTTTAGGATTGTTTATTGAGAAGGCATTCAGTCTAAACATTTGTATTGAAACACTTTATGTTGTGAAACAGGATAGCTACAGTTCTTGCAACATGCTGTTTAATAATACGAAAATCAGTTCATTCTTTAGGGTAAGGAATACAAAAATTGTAATTTCCCTTTGTTTTTTAATTCCTGGTGATTTCTTAATCAGATGATGATGAAAAGTATTCAAACAAAGAAATGGACAGATACAGTGCATCCGGAAAGTATTCACAGCGCATCACTTTTTCCACATTTTGTTATGTTACAGCCTTATTCCAAAATGGATTAAATTCATTTTTTTCCTCAGAATTCTACACACAACACCCCATAATGACAACGTGAAAAAAGTTTACTTGAGGTTTTTGCAAATTTATTAAAAATACAAAAACTGAGAAATCATATGTACATAAGTATTCATAGCCTTTGCTCAATACTTTGTCGATGCACCTTTGGCAGCAATTACAGCCTCAAGTCTTTTTGAATATGATGCCACAAGCTTGGCCACACCTATCCTTGGCTAGTTTCGCTCATTCCTCTTTGCAGCACCTCTCAAGCTCCATCAGGTTGGATGGGAAGCGTCGGTGCACAGCCATTTTAAGATCTCTCCAGAGATGTTCAATCGGATTCAAGTCTGGGCTCTGGCTGGGCCACTCAAGGACATTCATAGAGTTGTCCTGAAGCCACTCCTTTGATATCTTGGCTGTGTGCTTAGGGTCGTTGTCCTGCTGAAAGATGAACCGTCGCCCCAGTCTGAGGTCAAGAGCGCTCTGAAGCAGGTTTTCATCCAGGATGTCTCTGTACATTGCTGCAGTCATCTTTCCCTTTATCCTGACTAGTCTCCCAGTTCCTTCCGCTGAAAAACATCCCCACAGCATGATGCTGCCACCACCATGCTTCACTGTAGGGATGGTATTGGCCTGGTGATGAGTGGTGCCTGGTTTCCTCCAAATGTGACACCTGGCATTCACACCAAAGAGTTCAATCTTTGTCTCAGACCAGAGAATTTTCTTTCTCATGGTCTGAGAGTCCTTCAGGTGCCTATTGGCAAACTCCAGGCGGGCTGCCATGTGCCTTTTACTAAGGAGTGGCTTCCGTCTGGCCACTCTACCATACAGGCCTGATTGGTGGATTGCTGCAGAGATGGTTGTCCTTCTGGAAGGTTCTCCTTTCTCCACAGAGGACCTCTGGAGCTCTGACAGAGTGACCATCGGGTTCTTGGTCACCTCCCTGACCAAGGCTCTTCTCCCCCGATCGCTCAGTTTAGATGGCTGGCCAGCTCTAGGAAGAGTCCTGGTGGTTTCGAACTTCTTCCACTTACGGATGTTGGAGGCCACTGTGCTCATTGGGACCTTCAAAGCAGCAGAAATTTTTCTGTAACCTTCCCCAGATGTGTGCCTTGAGACAATCCTGTTTCAGAGGTCTACAGACAATTCTCCTCTCTCCACAGAGGACCTCTGGAGCTCTGACAGAGTGACCATTGGGTTCTTGGTCACCTCCCTGACCAAGGCCCTTCTCCCCCGATCGCTCAGTTTAGATGGCTGGCCAGCTCTAGGAAGAGTCCTGGTGGTTTCGAACTTCTTCCACTTACAGATAATGGAGGCCACTGTGCTCATTGGGACCTTCAAAGCAGCAGAAATTTTTCTGTAACCTTCCCCAGATTTGTGCCTCAAGACAATCCTGTCTCGGAGGTCTACAGACAGTTCCTTTGACTTCATGCTTGGTTTGTGCTCTGACATGAACTGTCAACTGTGGGACCTTATATAGACAGGTGTGTGCCTTTCCAAATCATGTCCAGTCAACTGAATTTACCACAGGTGGACTCCAATGAAGCTGCAGAAACATCTCAAGGATGATCAGGGGAAACAGGATGCACCTGAGCTCAATTTTGAGCTTCATGGCAAAGGCTGTGAATACTTATGTACATGTGCTTTCTCAATTTTTTGGTTTTTAATACATTTGCAAAAATCTCAAGTAAACTTTTTTCACGTTGTCATTATGGGGTGTTGTGTGTAGAATTCTGAAGAAAAAATGAATTTAATCCATTTTGGAATAAGGCTGTAACATAACAGAATGTGGAAAAAGTGATGTGCTGTGAATACTTTCCGGATGTACCTTTGTATTTTAGATTATTGTAGCAGAAGATTTCATTTTGGGCGGCAGAGTATGTTATCATCCATTAAGAGACAAGGATCTAGCCAGTGATCTAGTGTGTTCTGCGTTTGAGAGCAAATTTACAAGATAAGGGACTTTTAACAGAACGACAAACAGTATCTCAACACACTACAGAGTGACAATCAACATTTTATTTTCAGAAACAATCAAGCTGTTGAATTGTTCAAACCTTGATATTTATTGTTCATTCTGTGAATCACACATGACATTCTGACATCACTTCAAACAAAATAGTGTACAAGATCTTGATTCCCACTGTAATAACAAAGACAGTGAGAAATTGTGGAGCTCCTGTAGGCAAGCCCCATATAACTGAAGTCTCAAAAAATAGAGAAGTAAAACGCGGGTAAAGCATTAAGTTGTGTCTTTTCAGACGGGAGTCTAGATACAACTATCAAAGATGGTGGTTCTTCTGGTTAACATTGTTTCCAGCAGGAAAAAGGCGGGTTCATGTTGTCAGACACCAGAAGTGATGTCAGCAACGGAAAAGCTGTTAATTTCCCTGTCAAAGTGGCAGAGAAAGAGAAGGTGATATCATAGAGTGCCAGTCCCTGGAGTGGTGGAGAATTACTATCACCCGAGCCCTTAAACTGTATTTTCATACCTGTGCATATCTGACATTCATAAATGGTTCTGTATTTCATCCCAGCCATCTCTACGATCAAAGGACTAATCATGACTTCATTTGAACAGCCAACTTCCTTAAATATTTTTAACATGGATATAATCATTTACTTTTAATAAAGAGGTGGATGGCTTTTTGTGTGATGGAGCTTTTCCAAGCCCCCGTGCAAGGTAAGATTTAATCAGTACTTAAACACTTGTAAAAAAGGATTAAAAATATGAACTAACATATTTTTTTTACTAGTACACTGAATGATTTGGTAATCATGGTGTTGGCTTTGGTCTCACCACAATAAAAAGCAGTTGAATTCCTAACATTTCAAATGTTATTAACCTGAAGAAAGAAAGAAAGAAAGAAAGAAAGAAAGAAAGAAAGAAAGAAAGAAAGAAAGAAAGAAAGAAAGAAAGAAAGAAAGAAAGATGAACCATTCCACATATAAATCACTCATAACTACTTCATTTCTAAAAAAGTATTTTAATCTGATATTGATCTAATAAATCTGTATTTTTTCACACTTTTTCTTCTAACAGGCCATTTATTTATTATCAACATATGCCTTCAACAGAAGCTAATAGCAGAATCGCTTTGTTTAGATGCTATAGACTTTTAATAAAACTAACGTATTAAATTACATTAAATTTAGAAAAAAAAGTTCAAATTAAACCAGATTACATTTCTTTCATCAATGATATAACAAGAACACCTTTATTCTTCTCTCAGAGCCAGGCTACTGAAGCAGAGTAGTTCTGCTTTTCATATCTGCTACTTACTTGTAGTCACACACTGTCTGTGCTTTTCCACAAACTCCGGTTGCAGGGCAGGATTAGGGATGATGGTTTCTAGTGTCCAGGCATGTCCATGTTTGAGGTGTCCGCATTAAGCTTTCTAGCATTTGAGTGTGCATTCTGTTTGCCTAGAGAATGAAAGATTGAATCTCAGAATAGCTAGCTAGCAGAAGGCCTAATAACAGCTAATAGTTAATAAAATAAAAAAGGGAAGCTCAATGAATTGGACAATTTTCAGAACAATATTTACTCGTTGGGCGGCACGGTGGCGCAGTGGGTAGCGCTGCTGCCTCGCAGTTGGGAGACCTGGGGACCCGGGTTCGCTTCCCGGGTCCTCCCTGCGTGGAGTTTGCATGTTCTCCCCGTGTCCGCGTGGGTTTCCTCCCACAGTCCAAAGACATGCAGGTTAGGTGGATTGGCGATTCTAAATTGGCCCTAGTGTGTGCTTGGTGTTTGTGTGTGTCCTGCGGTGGGTTGGCACCCTGCCCAGGATTGGTTCCTGCCTTGTGCCCTGTGTTGGCTGGGATTGGCTCCAGCAGACCCCTGTGACCCTGTGTTCGGATTCAGCGGGTTGGAAAATGGATGGATGGATATTTACTCGTTGATTCTTATAACAAAAAGTATGATAGGCATTCATTTTTTCCTCAGAACTAATTAGCAAAGAGAAGTGCATGTAATTTTACTTTTACATAATTGCTTCAGTCAATATCAAAGAATGCATGAACACATTGTAGGCTAGAGCACATAATCCTCTGAGTCTGCACTTCTGTGTATTGTATGCTGGCTCCCTGTAACAGTAGAAAGGTAAAGGCAGGTTCAGAGAAGAGCATTGATTTCTTCATATTCACCATCAACCAGAAGTTACTCCACAAAACAATAAGCTATTTACTAGTTTGACTATTGTATGCCTCAAAAGAGCAACAGTACAGATTTAACAGTTACCTTCCTCTAGGCATGTTTAGAAGTACTGTAATAACAAGATTTTTCATGATTTGTAGCAGAAATTACTTACTGCAAATCTGCTAAATTCTCTGGCACTAATAGTTTATAAAACCTTTAAAGTTTCCAGAAAAAATAATATAGAACTCTCTGTTATATATTTTGAAATATTAGAAGGCAATCTTAAATACAAATGTGTTTTTTAAATGTTATTTTATAAAAAGTGTATACTTTGCTTTATTGTTTATTTTTAAATGAATTGTGTTTGCACATTGACTTGATTTTCTGTAAGTTTATGGTAGAAAAGCTTGTTACAAGCATTACTGTTGTAAAAATCAAAGAATACACACATAATTCTGATGAGCTGCTGTGCACAGGGAAAAAGTAATCTGCTAGGAGCCATCCCCAACAAGTGGACAAGTAGCTTTATGGCACACACCAGATGAAGACTGACTAACTGTCTAACTGAATAAAGTGTTCTGACAGGTCTGGTATGATGTGGAGTTCAACTTCCTTGTGTAATATGATTCACTTGTTTCTTTAGAATGCTGGGTAAATTGCTAATGATAATATCTTTTCCATGATTAAGCATGGCGCTCTGGTTTCCTCCCACAGTCCAAAGATATATAGGTTAGGTGGACTGGCGATTCTAAATTGTCCCTAGTGAATGCTTGGTGGGTGGGTGTGAGTGTTTGTGTCCTGCGGTGGGTTGGCACCCTGCCTTGTGCTCTGTGTTGGCTGGGATTGGCTCCAGCAGACCCCCGTGACCCTGTGTTCGGATTCAGCGGGTTGGAAAATGGATGGATGGATGGATAGGATCTTGAGCAAAGGTTATAAAAATATAAATCATTTTGTCTATAGAAAAGTATTTTACCACTTGAATTTCATTGAAGGGTTAAACCACTCTAGCATATAAAAATAATTTTGTAGTAACATTACTGTAGTTGTGTTTTTGCAGAATTGTTTTAGGAATAGCCATGACATGTAATAAAATAGACAAAGTCTTTATTTTTGTTTCAATTTACTCAATACTGAAGTGTGAGTAAGTGTTCTGCTAGTTTGATGACTTTAACATTAAGGCAGAGTTAGGATATCTCAATCAGTATTTGCATTCCATAAAGTCAAAGAGTTGACTTTTGTTGTCCTTAGCAATTTTTAAATGCATAGTTGAACCAAATGATGACCTCATACTTGAAGGATTTTAGTGCTATGTTCTTCATACTTTTGTCTGCTTGCTGAACTAGAACATATTGATCTTTGCAATTTGTATTGTAGGCTTTCTTCAGTCACTTCTTTGTTCACATGGTAGGTCATTAGAAAGTTTTACAAAATAAAGTATGTGTTCAAAGTACATGTATATAACTTAATTTTAATTACTTTATGAAGCCTGAGATTCCTCTGTGTACTCCATTTCCTTGAGTTGATTCATGCAATAGACCAATACCTTATTCATAATTGGTTTCTGTATTGTGCTTACACTATGCCTGCACTTTATTATTCTAAGAATGTATGAAAAATGAATAAATCAATGACTGAAAGAAATAGAGGACATCCATTAATTTTCTGCATCTGTTTTTACAGCAAGGCTGTTGGAGTTTGATCCTGGAGGGCACAGTGGCTTCATGTTTTTGTTTCAACCCATTTTTTTTTAATTAAAAACCAATTATAGCCACTGAAGAAATGTATGTTCAAGCAACAAGTCTGTGTTTCATTTTAGTTCAGCTGGACCAAAAACTTGCAGTCACTGTGGCCGTTCAGGACTGAATTTGAAAAGCGCTGCTTGAAAAAGTCCCCTCCTCGAACTGCCACCTTATCATGGTAGAGGGGTTTGCGTGTCCCAATGATCCTAGGAGCTCTGTTGTCCGGGGCTTTATGCCCCTGGTAGGGCCACCCAAGGCAAACTGGTCCTAGGTGAGGGATGAGACAAAGTGCGGTTCAACAGACCTCCTATGACGAATAAAAAATTTGGACGGCGTTTTCCCTTGCCCGGACGTGGGTCACCGGGGCCCCCCCTCTGGAGCCAGGCCTGGAGGTGGGGCTCGTTGGCGAGCGCCTGGTGGCCAGGCTTGCACCCATGGGGCTCGGCCAGGCACAGCCCGAAGAGGCAACGTGGGTCCCCCTTCCCATCGGCTCACCACCTATGGGAGGGGCCAAGGAGGTCGGGTGCAGTGTGAGTTGGGTGGTGGCCGAAGGCGGGGACCTTGGCGGTCTGATCCTCGGCTACAGAAGCTGGCTCTTGGGAAGTGGAATGTCACCTCTCTGAAGGGGAAGGAGCCTGAGCTTGTGCGTGAGGTTGAGAGGTTCCGGCTAGATATAGTCGGGCTCACCTCAACGCACAGCTTAGACTCTGGAACCAATCTCCTTGAGAGGGGCTGGACTCTGGAGTTGCCCCCGGTGAGAGGTGCCGAGCGGGTGTGGGTATACTTATTGCCCCCCGACTTGGAGCCTGTACATTGGGGTTTACCCCGGTAGACGAGAGGGTAGCCTCCCTCCGCCTTCGGGTGGGGGGACGGGTCCTAACTGTTGTTTGTGCGTATGCACCGAACAGCAGTTCAGAGTACCCACCCTTTTTGGAGTCCCTAGAGGGTGTGCTAGAGGGCATACCTTCTGGGGACTCCCTCGTACTGCTGGGGGACTTCAATGCTCACTTGGGCAATGACAGTGAGACCTGGAAGGGCGTGATTGGGAGGAATGGCCCCCCCGATCAGAACCCGAGTGGTGTTTTGTTATTGGACTTCTGTGCTCGTCACGGATTGTCCATAACAAACACCATGTTCAAGCATAGGGGTGTTCATATGTGCACTTGGCACCAGGACACCCTAGGCCTCAGTTCGATGATCGACTTTGTGGTCGTGTCGTCGGACTTGCGGCCACATGTCTTGGACACTCGGGTGAAGAGAGGGGCGGAGCTATCAACTGATCACCACCTGGTGGTGAGTTGGCTTTGATGGTGGGGGAGGATGCCGGTCAGGCCTGGTAGGCCCAAACGTGTTGTGAGGGTCTGCTGGGAACGTCTGGCAGAGCCCCCTGTCAGAAGTAGCTTCAACTCCCACCTCCGGCAGAACTTCGACCATGTCCCGAGGGAGGTGGGGGACATTGAGTCCGAATGGGCCATGTTCCGTGCCTCTATTGTTGAGGCGGCTGACCGGAGCTGTGGCCGTAAGGTGGTCGGTGCCTGTCGTGGCGGCAATCCCCGAACCTGTTGGTGGACACCGGCGGTGAGGGATGCCGTCAAGCTGAAGAAGGAGTCCTACCGGTCCCTTTTGTCCTGTGGAACTCTGGAGGCAGCTAATAGGTACCGGCAGGCCAAGCGGAATGCAGCTTCGGTGGTTGCTGAGGCAAAAACTCGGGCATGGGAGGAGTTTGGGGAGGCCATGGAGAACGACTTTCGGACGGCTTCGAGGAGATTCTGGTCCACCGTCCGGCGTCTCAGGAGGGGGAAACAGTGCAGTGTCAACACTGTATATGGTGGTGATGGTGCGCTGCTGACCTCGACTTGGGACGTTGTGAGTCGGTGGGGGGAGTACTTCGAAGACCTCCTCAATCCCAATAACATGCCTTCCAATGAGGAAGCAGAGCCTGGGGACTCGGAGGTGGGCTTCCCCATCTCTGGGACTGAGGTCACCGAGGTGGTCAAAAAACTCCTTGGTGGCAGGGCCCCGGGGGTGGATGAGATACGCCCGGAGTTCCTCAAGGCTCTGGATGTTGTAGGGCTGTCTTGGTTGACATGTCTCTACAACATCGCATGGACATCAGGGACAGTGCCTCTGGATTGGCAGACCGGGGTGGTGGTCCCCCTCTTTAAGAAGGGGGACCGGAGGGTGTGTTCCAACTACAGAGGGATCACACTCCTCAGCCTCCCTGGAAAAGTCTATTCGGGGGTTCTGGAGAGGAGGGTCCGTCGGATAGTCGAACCTCGGATTCAGGAGGAACAGTGTGGTTTTCGTCCTGGTCGCGGAACAGTGGACCAGCTCTACACCCTTAGCAGAGTCCTGGAGGGTGCATGGGAGTTCGCCCAACCAGTCTACATGTGTTTTGTGGACTTGGAAAAGGTGTTCGACCGTGTTCCTCGGGGGATCCTGTGGGGGGGTGCTCCGGGAGTATGGAGTACCGGACCCCCTGATAAGGGCGGTTCGGTCCCTGTACAACCGGTGTCAGAGCTTGGTCCGCATTGCCGGCAGTAAGTCGAACCCGTTTCCAGTGAGAGTTGGACTCCGCCAGGGCTGCCCTTTGTCACCGATTCTGTTCATAACTTTTATGGACAGAATTTCTAGGCGTAGCCAGGGTGTTGAGGGGGGTCCGGTTTGGTGGACTCAGGATTGGGTCACTGCTTTTTGCAGATGATGTTGTCCTGTTTGCTTCATCAGGCCGTGATCTTCAGCTCTCTCTGGATCGGTTCGCAGCTGAGTGTGAAGCGGCTGGGATGGGAATCAGCACCTCCAAATCCGAGACCATGGTCCTCAGCCCTCTCAGGGTTGGGAGCGAGATCCTGCCTCAAGTGGAGGAGTTCAAGTATCTCTGGGTCTTGTTCACGAGTGAGGGAAGAATGGAGCGTGAGATCGACAGGCGGATCGGTGCGCCGTCCGCAGTGATGCGGGCTCTGCATCGGTCTGTCGTGGTGAAAAAGGAGCTGAGCCATAAGGCAAAGCTCTCAATTTACCGGTCGATCTATGTTCCTACCCTCACCTATGGTCATGAGCTATGGGTAGTGACCGAAAGAACGAGATCGCGAATACAAGCGGCTGAAATGAGTTTCCTCCGCAAGGTGTCTGGGCTCTCCCTTAAAGATAGGGTGAGAAGCTCAGTCATCCGGGAGGGGCTCAGAGTAGAGCCGCTGCTCCTCCGCATCGAGAGGAGTCAGATGAGGTGGCTCGGGCATCTGATCAGGATGCCTCCTGGACGCCTCCCTGGGGAGGTGTTCCGGGCACGTCCAACCGGGAGGAGGCCCCGGGGAAGACCCAGGACACGCTGGAAGGACTATGTCTCCCGGCTGGCCTGGGAACGCCTCGGGATTCTCCCGGAAGAGCTAGAAGAAGTGGCCGGGGAGAGGGAAGTCTGGGCATCTCTGCTCAAGCTGCTGCCCCCGCGACCCGACCTCGGATAAGCGGAAGAGAATGGATGGATGAATGGATGGATGCTTGACAAAATCACAAGAAACCAGAACATATTCTCACCACATCAGGTGCAAAACAAAAGAATAAAATCTTGACCTCTAGATCTGCAAAAGGACAACTATGTTGTCCAAATTAATATGCAGCATAACATTCTCAAACCTGCGATGTAGGTCCATGAGAGGCTGAAGCCTAAGATTGGGTACTACTCTATTGCAGGGCTTCCATATCTACACCCACACTCACACAGGACCAGTTTGTAATCAGCAATTGATGAGGCCTGCATATGGGCTTGGAAAAAGAAAAAAAATGTTGAAGCCATAAAGAGAACGTGCAAAGTTAAAATGGATGTTTCCTCCACATGGATGATGACTGGGTATGGCATTCAAATCAAGTGGGCTAGATCTGTAAAGCAACAGTGCTTACCAGTGCTACCATGCAACCCACTGCCCAAAATGATGAGTCTTAACAGATATTTAAGAGGTGAGATACCCTTTATTGCCATTTTATTAAAATACATTTCTGAAAGATTTATTAAGAAGTGGTGTTTCCTGAATAATTAATTTGAAGATGCACAGCAATTTCTGCTGGATATGCAATATATAGGAGATACTATTTATGATTAACAGATTAATTTAACAGATTATATTGTGTGGCTTATATGGTGGGCAAGCAAAAGAAAGTAAGTGTTCCTTTTATCTCTTTGGAACCTGATATGACCATAAGTTTGCATGTGTAATTTTGCAAATAAATGGGTAATTGAACCCATAAATCCAAAACATTAGAATTTTCAAAGGGGGTAAATGTAAAAATCAAAAATGCAAAAAAACAATTTGATATTAAATGCTGAATACATCAAATTATTATACATTATATTACATTACATTTTATATTTAAGATACATTTTCTACATATTGGTAGTAGACCATTGCTACACTGTTTGGATGGAAGAAGGCAATATGGGTTTCTTCTGCAGCCACAGGACCTGGATGCCCTGCAGTCATTGACAATAAATTCCTATTAATGTCAGAGTGTTTGAGGGGAAAATGTAAGGCCACAGGTCAGACCACTAAAGTTGGGAAATTGTATTATACAACAGATCAAGGATCCTAAAGTCTCAAGCAAATCTGCAATTAAATGGCTAAAAAGGAATTAAGGTTTTTAAATAGCCGGATTAAAATCTACTCCTTGATCTCAATTAACGTGCAGTAGCTGGACTACAAGAAAAATGCAGAAGTAGTGTTGTAAGTTGGAATGGACCAAAGCTCCTCCAATATAAGAGAATGAATTTTACAGAGAAGTTATTGTTGCTAAAGATTGCTTTACAAGCTTTTGCATTATGGAGTATGGTTTCTGCATGCTGTGTTATATTTTGTTATATAAACAATGCCAAAGAAATGTCTTCTGATAGTAGATTTATAAAGTTATATTACTTAGTGAGAACTAGATAACTGGTAGTTATAGCCTGATATGTAAAACCATAGAATTACAGTAAGATGTACTAACATTTTCACACATAGGCTGCAGTGCTGCATATACCGTATATATGCAGGTGAGGTAAGTAATTCCACCTTGGGACAAAAGAAGAAAAGGATAATGATGTTTACTCCTCTGCAGTCAAGAAAAAATGCCCAAGAAGGATGTCTGACACCACCTCACCACCCAGACAAAATGCCACCCATTTTGGTCTCAGCCCTATAAAGTTCTTGGAAGGTGGTGTCTGATACTAGTGGAGGACATAGCTTTCGAACGCTGTTAAAGCTTTAAACTATTGTTTGTTTTTGTCTGAGCTGTTTGTTACAATTAAAAGGGGTTACCAGGGTGGTACCACAATCTTAGTAACTTAGTGTGACGGTTGCCACCAATTGTGTGTTATTTTTTTCCTGGCAGTGACTGCCAACTCTCTAGTGCAAGAAGCAGAAAACTGAGAGGTACTACTTACATACAGTATGTGTTTGGAAGAAAGTTGAAGAGTTGCCATTTAAGAAATGAATAGGCCATATTTCTTGGAAGGTTGGAGGAATTGCAGGTAGAAATGTTAAACTATTACTCTTTTTATTATTTGAGCTAGTTTTATTGGAATGAAATCTCTTTAGAGTATTTTCAAAATGTACCTGTTGTAAAAAGAAGACAAGATAACAAAGAGTTGGGGCAACAGGGGTGACCCCATTTAATGTCCAAATGTAGTTATGAAAAAGGGGGGAAATTATCAGGTGGAGAATGTCAAGCTGATGCCAATTTACTTTTAGCTCTCAAAAAGGTCTTCTCTTCTTGAGTGCTTGGTCTGGTCTGACAGCGATCTCCTGGGTTAGGTGAGGTGGAACCAGAAGGGATGGAACATTCATCACCTTTAGTGGAAGAGACATCACGGTTCTTCTGGATTGTGTCACATCCAAATCCTTCCACATAGTATTAGATGTTCCAGATCTCAAATGATGTGCCCCAAGGTGTCATGTTTGACAATGCCCTCTTTTGGGTTAATTATTATTATTATTAAGTTGAGGTATTTCCCTAAAGAAGCTCATGCAAAGCAAGAATACATTAGTTTTATTTAGTATTTGTACTTGATCATCGTTTAATAATAACACTTCTTAAGCATCGTATTGAAGTTACCAATTAGCTATTTACAGTTATGTTGAGAAACTGCCACAATTACTTGTTAAATATCTGTATACTTTAACATTTTACAACTGCAAGCAGCAAAACTGCTTACAGGTTTGTCTCAAATCTATACAAACATTTTTTTCTTAATGAATGTTTCCTTACAGGCCACATTAAATAAGTGCACAGTTAGCCATCTGTTCTCCTACAAGTAATGTATACCAAATATTGATTGCCATGACTGTTAAATGACAGTGTTTGACATTTTACTCCCCAAAACTTGTTTCTGAAATAGAGTTTGCCAAGGATTGGTATAAAACTGTGAATAATCTTCCTGTTGTCTAAGTAACTTTTACAGCACATGTTCATTAGGGGTAAACTAAATAAAAAAATAATCTGTCTGAACTGGCAGCAGTTCAATAATATTTGGGTTACAGCTGCACTAACAGCATTGAAAACTCATTAAAATGTTTTGCATACATTTTAAAGGAGGATGAATTCCTATTCAGGATGCCAATAAACTGAGAAGATTTTAACTAAATCAGCAGTAATACAAGGTATATTTTTGTCATTTTATACCTCCACAGCAATATAACTAAGGAACATTTAAATGAAATCTGTGTTGGGGACAAAAGTTGCTTTTCAGTTAAGGAAATTGATTTTTATAGATATTTCAATTAATATAAAATGGTAGTGAATATTTGAAGTGTCAAGTAAAAGCAGTTTAGTAAAGGTTATTTAGTGAGTACAATGCATTTATTTGGGAATTGCTTATTTAGTTAAAACAAGGGGAGACAAACATAACGTCACTGGAATCAATTAGCAACTTTATTAAGTACATCTATCAAACAGTCCTTTTTTTGTCTCCAAAATGAACTGAATTCTCAGAGATAGGATTCAATGTGAGTTTGCATGAGTTTGCATGGTCTCCTCGTGTCTGTGTGGGTTTCCTCCGGGTGCTCCGGTTTCCTCCCATAGTCTAAAGACATGCAGGTTAGGTGCATTGGTGATCCTAAATTGTGCTTGGGGTGTGTTTGTGTGCCCTGCGGTGGGCTGGCACCCTGCCCAGGGTTTGTTTCATGCCTTGTGTTGACCGGGATTGGCTCCAGCAGACCCCCGTGACCCTGTAGTTAGGATATAATGGGTTGGATAATGGAGGGATGTTATTTGAATGTCTGTGGCTTTCCTGTTACCTTGCAATCTGTCCATTCATCTGTCTTCAGCCATTAAAATGTATATCACTGAATTAGTTTTATTCATCACACCTTTCCCTGTAAACTCTAGAGACTATACCATGAGGAAAGCAGTTTCCGAGGGGTGGAAACCACTATGTGTGGCAACAACAATCAAACTACTCAAAATATTTTAGCTCCATTTTACTGTTTTGTCAAACAACAGCTACGCCTCCTGACCATGTCTGCAATCTATAAATACTGAGCTATAGTCACATGAAAATTGACAGAATTAAACAATAACATTATTCATGGACGCAAGTCATAAGAAGGCATTGCCCTTCATTAAATACTGTTCAATAAAACTGCTTACCTATACTTTTATCACTTCAAGTTTCACATTCAATGGACTTGAGTTTTGATCTTCCTTGGGCTTTTCCAACTATTATACAATAAGTAACATGTGTGACAAGCCTAGTGAGCCGTAGTAGCCATTGAATACACATGTACACCTCACAGAAGCCAGCAGATCCCATTCCACGTCATTGGGCAGGCTGTAACAAGGACACACAACATCTCAGAACACAACATATGCCATAAAATATTTCCAGGACTTAGGCCATCTAGCTGCACCATCACTAGGCCATATTTTTTGGGAATGCACCAAACGAACATCATTTTGGACAAAACCCTTTTCATCTCAGATAGCCTTGGTGTCACAACCACTTTTAAGCCATTGACAGCAATATTCAGTGTACCCCCTGATGGGGTTAAAGTGCATAGGGATGAACTTGATTGTAATATCCTATTCAGCACTACTAGAACACAGATTTATCTTGCTTAAATGGAAAAATCCCAACCAACCTTCTATTACTCAGTGGGTCAGCAACATTCTTTTTATTTTAAATTCTCTCTTTTACAGGGCATACTTGAAACATTTTTAAAACATGGCAACAATTCATTAATATTATTTTAGAATAAGCATGCTGGGCCTATGATTGATTGACTTTCTTATGCTGTTAATTGTTCTTTTTTATTTAAAAAATTGATTGCAGACCCATCTTTGCGGTTCATAAGATCTGGAGGCAATACTTCAAAATTAAAGAAAATAAAAAATAAGTACAAATGAAAAGAAAATACTATGGAGACAAGTATGTTTCCAAGCACTTTGTGCATCATCCCTAAGTTAATCACAGGCACATTTAAAATGGTATGCAATGGATTTAAATTGCATGCCCTCTTATTTGCTTGGTGTTGCTATATTAGATATTGGAGGTGTTGAAATATACATGAAAAGTGGCCTCTCCACTTTTGTTATGTAAATATTATGGAAATGCTATAGTAAAATAGAGTAGGTTTGCTTGAAATATTCTAAATATATGATTGAACTTCAGTGAAACACAATGCCGAAGAGTGGTATGTTGTATCTGACTTTCTGTTTGTATTCATTATTAGTAATAACAGTTTAAAGTGAAGCACAGGAAAACTGACAGGAATTTTCTGATTGTATAATTATGCTAGGTTTTCCAAATCCACTATGCTTACCTTTGTCTGCTGATTTGCATTGCTGTAGAGATCCTAATCTCTAAACGAATTCATAAAAGTTAACTGACCCTGACTATGATGGCCCTATGAGCAATGCCATTATCTGTGCGGCTCATGACATTGTCATTTTACAGGGGAGAGGGGTGGAGGATTTTTTTTTCTCTCCAGTGCAGTCTGTTACAAGCTGTAAGTAAAAATACCTCATAAAAATATTCAGGAAGACCCAACATGCATAGACAAATAGCAAAAACATAAAATGGATGAATACTATAAAAGAGAATGGCATAAAGTTGCAAAAAAAACAATAGATAAGCTAAGGTTATAAAATATATGATATGGAGTCTAGTTACAATTAAATTACATTTTTGTATGCAGCATTATCAAACATATTCTGCTTTTACTTTGTAATATTTTTTCATTCATAAAAGTTAAATACAGGCACCTTCACATGCACTTTGTGTCACCCTTCACACCGATATTCCAATAGAGTCAAAACTTGTCTTGCTACTAAAAAAAACAGTTAGAAGAAAAATCCAAAGGCATAACTATGTAACGGCCGACCCCTTTTACCCAGCCAGCAGCTACACTCCCAAGACCTGTGGCTTGGATAATTGACTGAGAAATAACCTTACTATCAAGCCGTACTTCTTACCAATTAAACTTTCCCCCCCACAATCGACGGTGAAAAATATAAGCACACAAAAACAGGATGTAAAATTAAACAGATTATATGTATTAAGTGAAATGAAATAGAAAAATAGAAACATAAATATAAATATCCCTCCACCCCAGCAATAACAAGACACCACCAAATATATATATATACAACAAAAACCCTCCCTTGTCCCTGTAACAAATAAACACACAACACGAATAACAATGAATGATAAACTGAAAATGAATGAGAACGTGAGTCCGGTAATAAAGAAACTGTCCTGAAAGCGGATGACTGAATTAGTGAAATTGCGATGTTTGATTCTCCCCGGAAAAAAATGGAACAGCCTCACCGTGAATCCTCGTGTGTGTGGTGGATGATTAAGTCCTACCCCGGGGTCTCTCGTGGTGAGGTCCTTGAAATAAATCCGGCTGATGGAAAAACAAACTGGATGGATATGCGCGATGTGGACAATAACTGGAACAGTTGGCTCGTGGTCGTGAATGAAAAATCTCCTTCTCTTCTCTTTTCCTTCTCCTCCTGCTGGCTTAAATAATCCTGTGACGGCTGTGATTGATTGATTGTAAACAGGTGTTTTCCAGGTTTGCGGCTGTGGTCTCCTTCCATCATCCGTCCCCTTTTACGGGGACAGCATTAACTGATGCACAAACAGTAAACGGGACAATGAAACGAGACGCACACAGAACTGACATTTAAACACTATGTGGCCCCGCTACAACTATACTGAAGACAAAGATTGTAAGAGTGCACTTTTAGTTATTGTATTTTTGTATGTTTGTAAGTTTTATAGTTAGTAACATTTCAAAGTAAATAAAAAATGGCAAAAGCTGCAAAAGAAAATGGCTGTTCATATGTACATATTCAGCAGTGTTTGTTTTTTATTTGTGACTAGCAAAATACCCGCGCTTCGCAGCGGCGAAGTACTGCTTTGAAATTTTAAATAATAAACTGAGGGAAAATATACCAATAATTATTTATTAAGGATCTCTTTGTATACCATGTTGTCAGTTCGCCCCTCTGGTTGTAATATGACCAAGCTGTGCGCTGAGCTTATTCTTGAGCATGCAACGTATAGTTGGCCATGTGAAAAGCAATCTTGCCTCAAATCAATGCCAACCTTTTGTAGGGTCTGTCTCTGAGACTTATTAATTGTCATTGCGAAGCAGAGCCTTACTGGAAATTGTAGGTGTTTGAATTGAAATGGGAGATCAGAGGGTATAACGGGGATGCGAGGAATAAAAACTCTCTCCCCTGAGCCACCGCCAGTCAAAATAGTTGCCTCAATTAGGTTCTTTTGCAGGCATGTGACCTGAAGTCTCGTGCCGTTACAAAGTTTCGGTGGCTGTAAGTTTTCTCAGTAACATTATTGGTGCCCCAACCTTCAAAATTAGATTAAACTCAGGAGTGCCTGGAGGATTCAGAGTGTGGACCGAGCTGCAGGCTATGGACGTATATATGTACGTAAGTAGGATTTAGTTAGAGCTGGGAACCCGCATACCAAATTTCTTGAAGATGGGCCCATTAAGTAACAAAGACCGTTGGAAAGTTCAATATGGCGGCCGACAGTGGTGTCATACCACTGAAATAAGTACGTACATCGGTTTCGGTTAGCGCAGGGAAGCCGCCTACCAAATTTCATGAAGATGGGGACATAAATAAGAAAGGTTAACATGGCGGACATTGTCAACCGTTATGACCGTTGAATGACCGTAGAATTTTGAAATGAAACCTGCTTAACTTTTGTAAGTAAGCTGTAAGGAATGAGCCTGCCAAATTTCTGCCTTCTACCTACACGGGAAGTAGGAGAGTTAGTGATGAGTGAGTCAGTGAGGGCTTTGCCTTTTATTAGTATAGATGTATATGTGTATGTATATATGTGTGTGTGTGTGTGTGTGTGTGTGTATACTGTATATATATATATATATATATATATATATATATATATATATATATATATATATGTATATGTATATATGTGTGTGTGTGTGTGTGTATGTATATTATATATATATATATATATATATATATATATATATATATATATATATATATATATATATATATACAGTATATATATATATATATATATATGGTTTTGGCAGCCAAGTGCTTTTTTTCCAACCTAGAAGACCTCTCTTGAGATCCATTTAATCGCCTTGTTGATTGCATGTCTTCCAAGGTAGTTTCAATGCCCATTTCCTGCACCGAGTCATCTCCCCTTTTATGAGTGACTGTGCGTATATATATATGTATGTATATATGTGTATGTATTGTGGGAGATGGCCGGCTGTTCATCCCGGCCAATACCCCCAAGCCGCTAGATGGAGCCCTCCCTGTAGCATGGAAGTGTCCCGAAGACCAGCAGGGAATTATGAACAATGGAGTCTTTATTCCCAACCCTGCTGGACACCATGGGGCCCACCAGAGGACGCTGCAGGGAGGCTCAAGGACTTGTACATGCCCTATAACCCGGAAATACGGCATGATCATATGACCAGAAGGAACGACGTGTTTCCGGGTTGAAGAGAAGGACTTTTTATCTGACCCGGAAGTGATAAGAAATCACATGGACTGTAGGATGGGAAACACTTCCGGGTCAGGGAATATAAAAGGACTGTGGGAAAGCCCAGACGCTGAGCTGAGCTGGGAGGTAGGGTGGTGAAGTGTCTGGGAGTGGAGGATTGGTTATTGTTGGTGATTAGTGTACTTGTATGTGTAGTGTGGAGTGGAGGGTGCTTTGTGCACATAGTAATTATAAAATAAATAATAATTATAATTTTACCCGGTGTTTGGAGTGGTACCTGAGGGTTCAAGGGAGCTCTAGCACCCCCTACTGCTACAGTATATATATATATATATATATGTATGTATATATGTGTGTATATATATATATATATATATATATGTGTGTGTGTGTGTGTGTGTGTGTGTATGTATATTATATGTATATTATATATATATATATATATATATATATATATATATATATATCTATATATATATATATATATATATATATATATATATATATGGTTTTGGCAGCCAAGCGCTTTTTTTCCAACCTAGATGACGTCTGTTGAGATCCATTTAATCGCCTCGTTGATTGCATGTCTTCCAAGGTAGTTTCAATACCCATTTCCTGCACCGAGTCATCTCCTCTTTTATGAGTGACTGTGTTAGTGGCCGTACTTCGTACAGATCTTTGAATGCACTGAATACTTGTAACTGGTGTCGCCCGTCGGCTACTTTCGACAGGGAATGGAAGCAATTGTCAAGTAACAAAAATTATTTGTAAGTGATTTCGCATTGAAGAAATAGTAAAAACTTGATCACTTCGGTCAATACCTAAAGAAATACACACAGCAAAAGCAATTGAGAATACACCAGAATCTGTATGATTTAATTGTTGCTGTGCGTCTTCATAAACAATGGGAGGTTTGTAAGGAAACAAAGCATGAAGGAAACGAAGCTGCTCTTCGGTGAGGTTGAATTTTTTTATCAGCGTTTAAACTGTCATAGACATGAATTACAGCACCATCATAATAGGTACACACCCAGTGAGTCACTCGTTCAGTAGCTGCAGAAGGTAATATTTGAATATGTTTTGCATTTTGTGGAATGGGCATTATAGGTATGTCAGGAGTCCACATTAGCAAAACCTCTTGAGGTTGGAAAATTGTATGCGCAGCTAAAATTTTGTTGAATTTGCTCATGTGATCTGTTGATAAATAATCATTATTTACCAATTCATTCATTGCAAAATCTGACAGTGGTAAGATCACTCCTTCCATAACACTAAACACAAACACTAAGTAGACACTAACAGTAAAAAACAGCAACACCGCCGGGAACAACACTAAATGAGTTAAAGTAAAAGTCTTCTAAACACTAAAGTACAAAAACGAAGTAGAAAGTAACAGTAAACTGCAACACCGCCGGGAACACCGGCACACCGCGTCTACTAAACACTAAGAAACACTAAGCAGAAACACTAAAGGAAAAAATACTATTCAGTAAGTAGCGCGTCTACTAAACAGTAAATCAGTAAAGGAGAAATGACTAAACACTATGGAAAAAGAACGGCAAGACCGCGTCAGCTGCGGAGCTCAGCTCGGAGCAAAATGAAGTAAATGAAATCAGGTGAATGGGAGGGGAGATGATCACGTGACTCCCCCACCTGCCTTAACTCTCCATCCCTCCACAAACACAGTCTCTCGGATCCCAACTCTCCTTTTGCACACCGCGTGTACGAAACACTAAGTAGAAACACTAAAGGAAAAAATACTATTCAGTAAGCACCGTGTCTACTAAACAGTAAATCAGTAAAGGAGAAAGGACTAAACACTATGGGAAAAGAACGTCAAGACCGCGTCAGCTGCGGAGCTCAGCTCGGAGCGAAATGAAGTGAATGAAATGAGGTGAATGGGAGGGGAGATGATCACGTAACTCCAACACCCGCTTTAACTCTCCATCCCTCCACAAACACACAAACACAGTCTCTCGGATCCCAACTCTCCTTTATATATATAGAAGAAGAAGATAGTAACAATAAGAGCAGCTCACTACTCAAAACGGTAACTGCAGGAAGGACCTGGAATCGAACCCACAATCTCTTGATTATGAGACAGCAGTTCTTACCACTGCACCAGCCAAGCGAACATGTCAGCACTGTACCCTAACCTAATTTCTTTTTTTTCGGTTATATTCTTGAATAAAAACACACTTGTTTTGTTATACTTGCCCCTTTTCTGAAAGTGTTTATTTGATATTTGGACTTCAGTCTTCATACATTATACACTTCTTGTCAAAATTTTGTAATTAGTACTATAACATGAAAAAAGTTTCTGTTTTAGTTATGTGTTCAATAATTATTGCCTTTCATTTCCTGTCATCCTACATCTACCCAGATCGTTGCAGACACAGAACACACATGAAATGCATGTGTTCCAAATAACGATATATCATTTATCCTATACAATTCCAGACCTACCTCACACCCAGATAAACAGACTTAAGTTGGGAGAACTTTTTGTCCAACTTGAGCTGTGTCGGTGGGGGATGGAATAGCAGGATACTTGCTGCTTGTGCTGATTGACACATTTGCAAAACAAAGACACTGATGAAGAGGTGTGAAGGAATTTACGGTGGCCTGGCATTATAACTTTTTTGTAGGCTTCGGGGATTCTAGCGTTAAAGGTTGTCAAGGTTTCTTCTTCAGCTACATGTCTAAGTTGTTTGATCCAGAGTCCCACAACTCTTTGCATAAAGATGTGCTTTCTGGCTACGGTTTTTGCACTTCACCTTAATTTCTGCTAATGTCCTTAAGTACGTGATTCACCGTTAAGCTGAAAGAATGTTGTTGGTTCTACTTTATCAAAGCCTTTGAAGATTTTAGATAGGACCCCATGCAATCTCCTCTGCTTGAGACTAAACAAGGACATGTCCTTAATGATTCTCCTCCTACATGTCTTCATAGAGTTCATGTCCACTGTCTCTGTCTCTGTCTCTCTCTCTCTCTTTCTCACAGGGTAAGGCACCTTAAGCATTAGAGGGGCTGCCTTTCTTACTGCATTATAGGTAATTATAGAAAACGTTGTTTCTGGACACAAGTTCTAATACACTGTGAGATTTTATTTCATGACAACTGGGTCTAGCACTTCTATCTCCTCTCCACACTATTGTAGAAGGATGAGTTCTGACTGACAGTCCAAAACTGATGTTACATGACACAATTTTTACTTGGTAGGTATGTCATACTGAACAACTGTATTTGCTTATCTTGTCACCTGAGTATGACAATTTGTATACATAAGAAGAACACAAGAAATTTGATAAATGAGAGGAGACCATTCAGTCCATCAAGCCTGTTTGTTTAGCTAATAGCTAAGCTGCCCCAATATCTCATCTAGATTCTTCTTAAGAAGCAGCCAGTGATGTTGATGGTGCAGTGTATAATGCTTCTGAGGTGGAGTAGTTTTCAGACAGAATCCAAGAAAGCAATACTCTCTTTAGAAATGTGAATCTGTACCTGAAATCAATTGTGTATTAATTCATTTGGGAACATCTCATGGACCTATGCTAAATTTTCAATTTGTACAATGTACAGTATGTGTGGCAATTGCAAATTTTCCCAACCTTTGAATGAATTTCCTGAATGGATGGATGTATGGATGGATGGATGAGTGTGCCCAATGAAGAACTAGAATCACTTTCAGGCATGTTTGCTGCACTGTGTCTTATGCTACTAAGATAGACTTCAGCTTGCTATAAACCTAAACACAAGAGGGCTTAGAAAATGGATAAACAGATTACACAGTAATTATAGCAATAATTATATAAGCTGTTCAAAAAAAGTAAAGGAACACTTTGAAAACATGTCAGATTTCAATGGGAAAAAATCATGCTGGATATCTATACTGATATGGACTGGGTAATGTGTCAGGAACGAAAGGATAGCATATCGTTTGATGGAAATGAAAATTATCAACCTACAGAGGGCTGAATTCAAAGGCACCACGAATATCAAAGTGAAAAAATGATGTGGTAGGCTAGTCCATTTTGCCGAAATTTCATTGCAGCAACTCAAAATCGTACTCAGTAGTTTGTATGGCCCACACATACTTGTATGCATGCCTGGCAATATTGGGGCATGCTCCTAATGAGACGACGGATGTTGTCCTGGGGGATCTCCTCCCAGATATGGACCAGGGCATCACTGAGTGACTGGACAATCTGAAGTGCACCCTGGCGGTGTTGGATGGACTGAAACATAATGTCCCAGAGGTGTTCTATTGGATTTAGGTCAGGCGAGCGTGGGGGCCACTCAATGGTATCAGTTCCTTCATTCTCCAGGAACTTCCTGCATACTCTCGCTACATGAGTCTGGGCATTGTAATGCACCAGGAGGAACCCAGGACCCACTGCACCAGCATAGGGTCTTACAATGGTTCCAAGGATTTCATCTCCATACCTAATGGCAGTCAAGGTGCCGTTGTCTAGCCTGTAGAGGTCTGTGTGTCCCTCCATGGATATGCCTCCCCAGACCATCACAGACCCACCATCAAACTGGTCATGCTGAATGATGTTACGGGCAGCATAACATTCTCCACAGCTTCTCCAGACCCTTTCACGTCTGTCACAAGTTATCAGGGTGAACCTGCTCTTATCTGTGAAAAGCACAGGGCGCCAGTGGTGGACCTGCCAATTCTGGTATTCTATGGCAAATAGCAATCGAGCTCTATGGTGCCAGGCAGTGAGCACAGGGCCACACTAGAGGACGTTGAACCCTCAGGCCACCCTCATGAAGTCTGTTTCTAATTGTTTTATCAGAGACATTCAGACCAGTGGTCTGCTGCTGGAGGTCATTTTATAGGGCTCTGGCAGTGCTCATCCTGTTCCTCCTTGCCTAAAGGAGCAGATACTGGTCCTGCTGATGGGTTAAGGACCTTCTACAGCCCTGTCCAGCTCTCCTAGAGTAACAGCCTGTCTCCTGGAATCTCCTCCATGCCCTTGAGACTGTGCTGGGAGACACAGTAAACCTTCTGGCAATGGCACGTATTGATGTGCCATCCTGGAGATGTTGGACTACCTGTGCAACCTCTGTAGAGTCCAGGTGTCGCCTCATGCTACCAGTAGTGACACTGACCGTAGCCAAATACAAAACTAGTGAAAAAACAGTCAGAAAAGATGAGGAGGGAAAAATGTCAGTGGCCTCCACCTGTTAAACCATTCCTGTTTTGGGGGTTGTCTCATTGTTGCCTCTCTAGTGCATCTGTTGTTAATTTCATTAACACCAAAGCAGCTGAAACTGATTAACAACCCCTTCTGCTACTTAACTGACCAGATCAATATCCAAGAAGGTTCATTGACTTGATGCTATACCATCCATCCATTTTCCAACCCGCTGAATCCGAACACAGGGTCATGGGGGTCTGCTGGAGCCAATCTCAGCCAACACAGGGCACAAGGCAGGAACCAATCCCGGGCAGGGTGCCAACCCACCGCAGGACACACACAAACACACCCACACACCAAGCACACACTAGGGCCAATTTAGAATTGCCAATCCACCTAACCAGCATGTCTTTGGACTGTGAGAGGAAACCAGAGCGCCCGGAGGAAACCCACGCAGACATGGGGAGAACATGCAAACTCCACGCAGGGAGGACCTTGATGCTATACTCCGATTGAAAAGTGTTCCTTTAATTATTTTGAGTAGTGTATTTAGGTTGCTAGTAGAATCATATTATGCTTCCAGGATGTGCATTAAAATATTCACTAATTACAGGTACAATTGAGCCACACTGCTGTTGCCCCAATTCACTGGTCATTCTTACAATCAACTTTTTCTTCTGCTTGCACACAAGACCTCAAGGTACTTGAAATGGGAAAGCTGCTCACCCCTTACCTCAGGAGAATCAAGAAATCTTTCTTGGATAGGGCCAAGATTCTCAACTCAGCTGCATCACAGGGAGTTGTAAAAATAGTATTTACCGCTACAACTTATTCTTACAACAGGACAGGTGGACAGACCTGGACTAAATATAATATATCCTAATTTCACTTTGTTGAGCAACAGAATGTTGAAGCACTTTTGGAAATGGACAGGACATTCTGACAAGCAGTTAAGGACCTTAATAATTGGGAACACAGGCTGAAATGACAAATTAGGTTTTGAACTCATTTTGTATTATTGTTCTGAATTGTTGTTCTATGTGTCACACACGAAAGGAACAATAAAAGTAGAGCATATTTTAGTCCTTTCTACCTTTTACTGTGCTTGTGTGCTACCCAAAGACTACCTAATCTAAAAAGGATAATATACAGCATACAACCCAAACTTAATTACGTGTGCCTGATGTAAGTTAATTCTGTATCATTTACATACTGAGTTACCCTTAGAGGACTCTACTTCAGAATGTTTTGAGTTTAGCCCAAAGATTAGCTGTGCTTAGACAGAGAACTTCATTCCCCTGTAATAACCTCTAACTGGGAACTGTGAAATGGACTTTGGAGACTTGAATAAGAGCCAGAAACACTTAAATTGGCCTTTCTTAATATCCATCTCAACCCATATCAGATACATGATGTATATGTGAAGGGTCCTAAGTATTTCAGCTAAAGAGTCTTCATTGAAATCTTAGTCAGTTCGTATTATTCTTTCATCAAAGATAAAGGAAAATGCAACTGATGGTGAGTCAAAAGTAGTATAAATATAAACTCATTTTACAAAGGAATGTACTCTAGACTTAAAACTCAGCTTTATGTTAGGTTATATTTCTTGCAAATTATGTTGAATTTTTTTCTCCTAGATTTCATTTTCATATCAGATACGCTTTGTTCATTTGAAAATGAATTAAATGTGAAAGGGCTCTTAATCATTACTTTAATCTGAGCTGACATGGTACATTAAATGCAAGTACTTATCTGATATTAAGAAAAGGACCTTTTGATGAACTGCTATTGTGCTGCTGGTGGAAAAAGACATTTACCTTTCTTGGTAGTAGAGTTAGACCACCTTTTACTGTTTTTAAGATACCTCAATATCAATATGTACAATAGCATTAATGATAATATTATACTTTTATATAAATAGAGTTTAATGACTATTGGGCAGCATTAAATTGAATTATCAGCGTTCAGTGTGCAGTTTATTAATTAGATATTCTGATTTGATATAATATTAATGCTACAGTGTATTTATAAAAATATCAAGAGGCTTATGCCATGGCACATCCATCAGCACATGCTCTGAATCAGAAGCAAGAAACAATAGAAAGTCTAAGCTGCAGTATTTAATTTAACTTCACTTTGTTTATATGGTGTAGACTGCTTCCCATTGAAAACCTCAGAGCAATGATCCTATTTCATAATTAAGTTAAAAGAAAACATAAAATAATATTCAAACAAAACATCTATGAAAAATGTAATTGGTATATGCAGCTATACACACACACAGACATATATTGCATAGTGCTCCAAATATCATGTTTCATAGGAAATGTATATTTTGTGAAAATAACACAGTTGTTCTGAAAAGTACATTCAGTTAGGTCTCTGTCTACCTACTCTTGCTTTGTCCATAATCAGTTTTTCTTAAATCTTTTTTATTGGAAGTTTATCCATGATTTAGTTTATTATGATGATAAGAGAACATTCTAAAGTGTTGAGTTCTTCCCATAAATTGTGTGTATTATTTCTTTGCTAAACAAATCTAAGGAGAGATGGCAGTGGAGTTTTTAACCAGATTGTTTAATGGAATCTTGGAAAGTGAGAGGATGCCTGAGGAGTGGAGAAGAAGTGTACTGGTGCCGATATTTAAGAATAAGGGGGATGTGCAGGACTGCAGTAATTACAGGGGAATAAAATTGATGAGCCACAGCATGACATTATGGGAAAGAGTAGTGGAAACTAGGTTAAGAAGTGAGGTGATGATTAGTGAGCAGCAATATGGTTTCATGCCAAGAAAGAGCACCACAGATGCAATGTTTGCTCTGAGGATGTTGATAGAGAAGTTTAGAGAAGGCCAGAAGGAGTTGCATTGGATCTTTGTGGACCGGGAGAAAGCATATGACAGGGTGCTTCGAGAGGAGCTGTGGTATTGTATGAGGAAGTCGGGAGTGGCAGAGAAGTACATAAGAGTTGTGCAGGATATGTATGAGAGAAGTGTGACCGTGGTGAGGTCTGTGGTAAGAGTGACAGATGCATTCAAGTTGGAGGTGGGATTACATCAGGGATCAGTTCTGAGCCCTTTCTTATTTGCAATGGTGATGGACAGGTTGACAGATGAGATTAGACAGGAGTCCCCATGGACTATGATGTTTGCTGATGACATTGTGATCTGTAGTGAGAGTAGGGAGCAGGTTGAGGAGACCCTGGAGAGGTGGAGATATGCTCTAGAGAGGAGAGGAAAGAAGGTCAGTATGAACAAGACAGAATACATGTGTGTAAATGAGAGGGAGGTCAGTGGAATGGTGAGGATGCAGGGAGTAGAGTTGGCGAAGGTGGATGAGTTTAAATACTTGGGATCAACAGTACAGAGTAATGGGGATTGTGGAAGAGAGGTGAAAAAGAGAGTGTAGGCAGGGCAGAATGGGTGGAGAAGAGTGTCAAGAGTAATTTGTGATAGACAGGTATCAGCAAGAGTGAAAGGGAAGGTCTACAGGATGATAGTGAGACCAGCTATGTTATATGGATTGGAGACGGTGGCAGTGACTAGAAAGCAGGAGACAGAGCTGGAGGTGGCAGAATTAAAGATGCTAAGATTTGTACTGGGTGTGACGAGGATGGACAGGATTAGAAATGAGGACATTAGAGGGTCAACTCAAGTTGGACGGTTGAGAGATAAAGTCAGATAGGTAAGATTGTGTTGGTTTGGACATGTGCAGAGGAGAGATGCTGGGTATATTGGGAGAAGGATGCTAAGGATAGAGCTGCCAGGGAAGAGGAAAAGAGGAAGGCCTAAGAGAAGGTTTATGGATGTGGTGAGAGAGGACATGCAGGTGATGGGTGTAAAAGAACAAGATGCAGAGGAGAGAAAGATATGGAAGAAGATGATCCGCTGTGGCAACCCCTAACGGGAGCAGCCGAAAGAAGAAGAAGAAGATTTGTTTGCTAAAAAAGGTAAATTATATTATGACAGGATACCAGGTTAGCAAAGTGGTGCCAGGGTTAGAAGTGCTTTAAGACAGGGAGGCAAAAGGAAACATATCAAGGACAGTACATATGTAATTGAAGGAAACCACAATTAGATTAGATTAGATAAACTTCATTAATTCCAAGGGGAAAGTCAGATGCATACAGCAGGAGCAACTTAAAAAACAAGGATACAAATAATACAGCCAGTCAATCAATTGATGAATAAATAAAAAAATAACAAATAACTGTATATTGTGCAAAAATTTCAAAATGAACTTAAAGAGTAAGTCGGGAAGAATCATGGCAATGCCTATGTTTTCAGAGTGTCCTCCTGTGCTCTCCTTCAAAAGATTAATTGTTTGTACTGATCTTCTAAACTTTCCAAAAGATTTTATTTTACAAATGTTGTTGTTATCAAAAAATGTAGGTCTTATTACTTCCAAAATGATTTTAGCTCATAAGTAAAGAACTTTAATTTCAGTAAATGCTGCCACAGTAAAAAAAAAAGGCTATCCTCTTTTTATCTTCATATCTAAGTACAAGAAGGTAAAAAACTAAAAACTGGAAATCTTTATTTACAGATGTTCATTTCCTTATGCATGCTGAAATTTACATTGGAACAATGAATACATTTTACAGTATACTTTCTCTCCAGACACTGGCAGACTTACTTCTTTCAATGAACGCCATTTGCTGGTCTGAGCTTTATTTACCCTCCTCAAGATTTATGTCAAGAAAGTCATGCAAGTAACTGTTTTGGGTCACATCACAATGGCACTTTAGGATGTGAGCTTAGTGGTGTTCCTGTAATGCTATAAGCCTTTCTCCACCGAGTGTGCTGTATTTCTCTTACTCACGGCTTTTGTTGCTAGGCAGTGACTCATATAAGTTATACATACCTGCAGGCAACTAGGTCAATTAATTGTGCCTCTTCTATTGCTTTATACTTTCTGTGTTAATGATTTTAGGCTGCAAATTAACAACAATTCGCTTTTGCTCTCATTTAGTGGATTATACCATTTTTTTTACTAAACTATACATGCAGCTACATCCTGGATTTCTCGAAGCTGTCTTCTTGCCTTTATGGGTCCAAATAAAACCATGGCACTTCTCACTTTTAGATAAGATCTATTGTTCATTCAATACATGAGATTTAATCAGTAGTGTGTCAAAAGTGCTTTGCTTTAGACAGCATTTAGTAAGACTATGTTGGGTGTGTTTTCCTTCACAGGACATGCTTAAAAGAATTAATAATAATTATAATTAATCACATTTATTTAGTTCCTTTCTCATTACTCAAAGTACTTTACATAGACAGAGGGGAACCATTTCAACTACCACCAATGTGTAGTACCTACCTGGATGATGCGATGGCAGCCAATTATTATGCCAGTACACTCAGCACACATTAGATACTGGGTGGTGAAGGGGTGAGAGAGACAGCCAATTAGAGATAGAAGATGATTAGGGGTCCTGAATAACCAAGCTGTGATGGGCAATTTAGCCAGGACATCAGGATAAACCCTACTTTTTTTTGAAAGATGCCCAGGGATCTTTACCAACCAGAGATTAAGAACTCATGTGAAGGACAGCACCATATTTACAGCACAGTGTCCCCGTCACTGCACTGGGGCATTGGGATCCACACTCGGACCACAGCATAACTCCCCCCGCTGGCCACACCTAGACCTCTTCCAGCAGCAACCCCAGCTGCAGGCTGGGCCCAAACATTCTTACCTTCAGGTGGATGACCTGTTCTGAAGCACAGGCTTTATGGCTGCTGATCTTAGAGCACTTGTGTTGAACTCCAGTCCTGGAGGGCCGCAGTGGCTGCAGGTTTTCATTCTAACCTTTTTCCTAATCAGTAACCAGTTTTTGCTGCTAATTAACTTCTTTCGCCTTAGTTTTAATTAACTTGACTCAGGCCCCCTAGTTGTCTCTTTTTCCTTAATTAGCAGCCAAACAATAATGAGACACAAAACAAGCCACCACATGACCAGAATACAATATCTGAAAATAAAGAAAGATGATGGTCTCGGTAAGGTTGATATGTCAAGTCACCAAAACATTTTGACAATGTTCTTAGAAAAAATAGAAAAATCAACAGTTTTGGAAATGTCTGCTGCTGGCAGAATGAGAGGAGCAACAAGCCATAGAATTAAATAACGGGTTTTAATTAACAGCAAGAATCAGCTTCTCATTAAGAGATTGGCTGGAGTGAAATTGGTTGGAGTTTGAAATCTCAATTTAGCTGGTCATCTGTTGGCTTGTTTCACATCTCATTTCTGTTTGGCTGTCATTTAATGAAGAAAGGAAAAAAATCAAAGGACTGAATCCTTAAAAACAAGGCTATTAAAATGAAGGGAAAATAAGTTAATAAGCAGTGAAAACTGGTCACGGATTAGGAAAAGGGTTAGAATGAAAACCTGCAACCACTGTGGCCCTCCAAGCCCGGAGTTCAACACCCCTTCCTTAGAGGAATTAATGCAAATTTAAATTCCCAAAAGAGTAACTGTAATAAGGAATATGGCAAAAAATTGTGACAGTATGTAATTTATCACCATGCAAAAGTAGCTTTGAGGACAGTTAAAAAAGACAGAGGATTGAGACAGTTGGATGAGCAAGTTCTAAGCAACTATGTGAACTGGTAAAGTTGTTATACTCTTGGCTTTAAATAGATAGATAGATAGATAGATAGATAGATAGATAGATAGATAGATAGATAGATAGATAGATAGATAGATAGATAGATAGATAGATAGATAGATAGATAGATAGATAGATAGATACTTTATTAATCACAAGGGGAAATTCACATAATCCAGCAGCAGCATACTGATAAAGAACAATATTAAAGAGTGATAACAATGCAGGTATACAGACAGACAATAACTTTGAATAATGTTAACGTTTAACCCCCCGGGTGGAATTGAAGAGTCGCATAGTGGGGGGGGAGGAATGATCTCCTCAGTCTGTCAGTGAAGCAGGAAAGTGACAGCAGTCTGTCGCTGAAGCTGCTCCACTGTCTGGAGATGATACTGTTTAGTGGATGCAGTGGATTCTCCATTATTGACAGGAGCCTGATCAGTGCCAGAGAGTTTGTACCTGACAGAATGCTAGCGTGAAACCACTATCTGGACTCCCCTTTTTATATCATCAGACCATTCATCATGCGGCTGCCTCTCAGCAATCTTTGCTGAGCTGCCAACCCAAATAAGAGATCTAACATCTCAGGACCACTCTTTACTTGAGTGTGCAGAAAATATCGACTCAGATTATATCACACAATAATCAAATTGAATTATTGACCTTTAGCCCAAGGTACTTTGGTACAAGGTAGACTTACAGTATGAGCATTATTGTGTTCATTGTGGACAATAAATGACTAGGACCAGAATCCACTAGCAATTTTCAACCTAACTTCAGATCAAACAAATTGTTTTTCCCAATTATGCCCTTCCACTTATCTCCATAATTCCTCACATTTTGGTTGAAGTTTCCAAGTAGGACTATAAGTAGTAGGTACCATTTTAGGTACTGAATCCAACATGTTTGATTAAATACTAAGTGGATACACAATTAACAAGTCAGCGTTTTCCCCTTTGTAACTCAAAGTCACATTAGCCTTTTTATTCAACAGAGCAAATTCAATTGTATGACATCTAGCAGGGGACTTATGAGTATTCTGACACCAGCCCTTGGCCAATACCTGTGACGACTGAAAGACCACTCTTACTGAAGAAGACTGCTTCCAGGGGAAATTTTGTGCATAGAGGTTATTCCAGGACTCAGTCTGATCAGTTTACATCCAGTCACAAGGTATTTGCATGGTGAACCCTACTCCCATGTGTAACCTTTATTTCTTCCTTTTTTTTATAAATGACTGCATATTTAGTAGCTTTATATCATTTTCTTAAAGCTACATGGACTTTGACTGATATATAAGCAGTAGCTCTCATCAAACAGCAATTAATTTGCTTGAATTTTTGAACTACTTTTATGTAGTTAAGATAGTTTATTTAGGTCAGTGTTTCCCAAATTCGGTCCTGGGGATCTCTGTGGCTGCAGGTTTTTGTTCCAACCAGCTTCTGTTTTTAATTGAACTCCTGGGCTAATTAATGAACTGATATTTCCCAAGTTCTGTGTTTAGGGAACGATATAGAAATTAGAAAACTAAGTTTGCTAAAAAAAAAATTTTAATATACCAAGCAGTTATATAGGAATAATGTATTTTTTTCTTTTTAACAGTACCTTCTTTTCTCTTGATTTTCATTCTGCTTTTCTAGGTCTTCTAATTGTTTAATTAATCCATTATTTACTAATTAGTGGGTCTGACTCTAAAGTAGTTGCAGCCTTTGATTGTTCAGTGTTGTTTGCCTGGGTGTCTGCTTTGCTCATTTTAATTTGTCATTATTAAGATACAACGAAGGGGGAAAAACTGCACAAATAAAGGGCAAAGTATAATGAAATCAACAAAAGAGAGTTAAGCATTTAAATCCATAGCAAAAGTAGAAATATTTCTAAATGTCTTATAAATGTAAAAATCATGCTGCTGTGCTTTTCTGAATGTAGAATGAAAGAAAAAAAAATACCAGCTAATTAAATGAGATCAGTGCTATCAGGTGTTGTCACTGATTAGGAATCCAGTTGGAACAAAAACCTGCAGCGACAGGGGGTCCCCAGGACCGAGTTTGGGAAACACTGATTTTAGGTTATCCCATCTAAATGATACTACTTCCTTTTACAATATTCTTTAACCGATTATCTTCTTCTTCTTCTTTCGGCTGTTCCCTTTAGGGGTTGCCACAGCGGATCATCTTCTTCCATATCTTTCTGTCCTTTGCATCTTGCTCTGTTACACCCATCACCTGCATGTCCTCTCTCACTACATCCATAAACCTTCTCTTAGGCCTTCCTCTTTTCCTCTTCCCTGGCAGCTCTATCCTTAGCATCCTTCTCTCAATATACCCAGCATCTCTCCTCTGCACATGTCCAAACCAACACAATCTCGCCTCTCTGACTTTGTCTCCCAACCATCCAACTTGAGCTGACCCTCTAATGTACTCATTTCTAATCCTATCCATCTTTGTCACACCCAGTGCAAATCTTAGCATCTTTAACTCTGCCACCTCCAGCTCTGTCTCCTGCTTTCTGGTCAGTGCCACCGTCTCCAACCCATATACCATAGCTGGTCTCACTACCGTCCTGTAGACCTTCCCTTTCACTCTTGCTGATACCTGTCTGTCACAAATTACTCCTGACACTCTTCTCTACCATTCCACATTGCCTGCACTCTCTTTTGCACCTCTCTTCCACAATCCCCATTACACTGTACTGTTGATCCCAAGTATTTAAACTCATCAACCTTCGCCAACTCTACTTCTTGCATCCTCACCATTCCACTGACCTCCCTCTTATTTACACTCATGTATTCTGTCTTGTTCCTACTGACCTTCATTCCTCTCCTCACTAGAGCATATCTCCACCTCTCCAGGGTCTCCTCAACCTGCTCCCTACTATCACTACAGATCACAATGTCATCAGCAAACATCATAGTCCACGGGGATTCCTGTCTAATCTTGTCTGTCAACCTGTCCATCACCATTGCAAATAAGAAAGGGCTCAGAGCCGATCCCTGATGTAATCCCACCTCTACGTTGAACGCATCCGTCGCTCCTACCGCAGACCTCACCACTGTCACACTTCCCTCGTACATATCTTGTACAACTCTTACATACTTCTCTGCCACTCACGACTTCCTAATACAATACCACAGCTCCTCTCGAGGCACCTTGTCATATGCTTTCTCCAGGTCCACAAAGATGCAATGCAACTCCTTCTGGCCTTCTCTAAACTTCTCCATCAACATCCTCAGAGTAAACATTGCATCTGTGGAGCTCTTTCTTGGCATGAAACCATACTGCTGCTCTCTAATCATCACCTCACTTCTTAACCTAGTGTCCACTACTCTTTCCCATAACTTCATGCTGAGGCTCATCAATTTTATTCCCCTGTAGTTACTGCAGTCCTGCACATCCCCCTTATTCTTAAATATCGGCACCAGTACACTTCTTCTCCACTCCTCAGGCATCCTCTCACTTTCCAAGATTCCATTAAACATTCTAGTTAAAAACTCCACTGCCATCTCTCATAAACACCTCCATGCTTCCACAGGTATGTCATCTGGACCAACGACCTTTCCATTTTTCATCCTCTTCATAGCTGTCCTTACTTCCCTTTTGCTAATCTGTTGCACTTCCTGATTCACTATCTCCACATCATCTAACCTCTTCTCTCTTTCGTTCTCTTCATTCATCAGCCTATCAAAATACTCTTTCCATCTGCTTAACACACTCTCCTCGTTTGTGAGTATGTTTCCATCTTTATCCTTTATCACCTTAACCTGCTGCACATCTTTCCCAGCTCAGTCCCTCTGTCTAGCCAATTGGTACAGGTCCTTTTCTCCCTCCTTAGTGTCCAACCTCTCATACAACTCATCATACACCTTTTCTTTAGCCTTCGCCACCTCTCTCTTCACCTTGCGCCTTATGTCCTTGTACTCTTGTCTACTTTCTGCATCTCTCTGACTATCCCACTTCTTCTTTGTCATCCTCTTCCTTTGTATACACTCCTGTATTTTCTCATTCCACCACCAGGTTTCCGTTTCCTCTTTCCAGATGTCACGCCAAGCACCCTTCTTGCTATTACCCTTACTACATCTGCTGTAGTTTCCCAGCTGTCTGGTAACTCTTCACTGCCACACAGTGCCTGTCTCACCTCCTCCCTAAACTCAACCTTGCAGTCTTCTTTTTTCAACTTCTACCATGTGATCCTTGGCTCTGCCCTCACTCTCTTCCTCTTCTTGATCTCCAACATCATCCTACATACCACCATCCTATGCTGCTTAACTACACTTTCCCCTGCCACCACTTTGCAGTCTTCAATCTCCTTCAGATTGACTCTTCTGCATAGGATGTAATCTACCTGTGTGCATCTCCCTCCACTCTTGTACGTCACCCTATGTTCCTTCCTCTTCTTAAAATACGTATTCACCACAGCCATGTCCATCCTTTTGGCAAAATCCACTATCCTCTGACCTTCTTCATTCCTCTCCTTGACACCATACCTACCCATCACCTCCTCATCTCCACTGTTCCCTTCACCAACATGTCCATTGAAATCCGCTCCAATCACCACTTTCTGTCTCTTGGGTACACTGTTCATTACTTCATCCAACTCAGTCCAAAAATCTTCTTTTTCACCCATTGCACACCCAACTTGTAGTGCATATACACTAACAACATTCATCATCACACCTCCAATTTCCAGCTTCATAATCATTACTCTGTCTGACACTCTTTTCACCTCCAAAACACTCTTGACATACTGTTCCTTCAGAATAACTCCTACCCCATTTCTCCTCCCATGCACACCATGATAGAACAATTTTAATCCACCTCCAATCCACCTGGCTTTACTCCCCTTCCATTTAGTCTCTTGCACACACAATATATCAACCTTCCTTCTCTCCATCATATCTGATAACTCTCTCCCCTTACCAGTCATACTGCCAACATTCAAAGTTCCCACCCCAGTTCCACTCTCTTTACTTTCCTCCTCTCCTCCTGCCTCCGGACACGTCTCCCCCCTTCTTCTCCTTCTCCTTCTTCGGCCAACAGTAGCCCTATTTCCACTAGCACCCTGTTGGCTAACAGTACTGGTGGCGGTTGTTGTTAACCCGGGGCTTGACCGATCCAATATGGAAATTTGTATTGTCCGCATATTGATTTGGGAAAATTTTACTCCGGATGCCCTTCCTAACTTAATCCTCCCCATTTGTCCGGGCTTGGGACTAGCACGAAGAAACACACTGGTTTGTGCATCCCCAGTGGCTGGGTTATTCTTTAACCGATTATAATCTGGGCAGTTCTGTGACAAGTATTTTTTTTCTTTTTTTGAACAAGGATACAATAGGGTTTTACAATCACTGGCTGTTAGGCATGTACATTCAACAATAACATAATTTATTTATTAATTCATTAGATCAAGGTCTTGGACTCCCTACAGAAAGTTATAAGGATTATTAATTGAGACATTTGTTTAAAAAGGTAAGAAAAATAAAACAGAAGGCATGGTTTGAGGCATCCAGATATTCTAAAATAGGTTGAATCCTAAGAGATTTTTTTTCCTGCATGGGACCCAGCTGACAGAGCAATTCACTAATAATACATCACTTCTCACACTAAAAAAAGGATCTATCAAAAAGAACCTTCAAATAATACCTTCTAAGCAGCACATTGCTGTGCTGTCAGGAACAGTCAGTTAACCTAAAATGTGACATGACATTCACATAACAGAACTGCAGATTTTGTTGTGATCAATTATTTATAATGAATGTTGCCATAGTCCATCAGATTGGATTTTAATCATAGGTGTTACAAGACTCATTAGGGTGAAGGACATTTGTGCCCTAAAAGCCAATGCTTATAGAAGTCATCACCAGTATATGAGCTTTAAAGCCTCTTGTCACTATTGACAAATCTGGTCTTTTGTACTAATTCAGAGATGGTGCCACTGGTCACTTTTGAATGTCAATGCATGGCAATTTACATTTCTACTTTACCACAGAGTTGCTTTTATTATACGTTGTTTACATAACTGCTATGACATGACCTGTTTTTTCATTAATATTAAATGTATTACATCTCTTCTAAAAATGGATGAAATGAGAAAAAGCAGATACATGAGAAAAGCTTGCTGAACATCAAAATAAAGTGGTCTTAACATACAGATAAATTGAAATGTTATATGTGTAATATACACAACAGCATTATTTTTTCATGTTTAATCTCTTGGTTTACCTTGCACAGGTAACGATGATAAGGATGCTTGGTACACTGAAAAATACCAATAAATATCATAAGTTTTTCTTTGTTAAGATCAAACAATATACATTATTCAACTCATTTACTTTTAGAACCCTTTCTTTCAGGAAGGCAATGGAAAAAAACTTGCAAATAATTATTGACGCAGTATTCTGCACATTTATTTAAATTTTTATCATTTTAGTTTATGCAGTAGAGAGTAAATGTAGATTGGATTAATGCCATGGAAAACATTTAAGAGTGGCTTCAACAAAGAACTAATATAAATGAAAAGTACAGCAAGCTAACCTGGACCCCTTAGTCCTTTACAAGTAAAGGAAACCTCCGGAAGCACAGCCATAAGCGTTTTGTGTTTGGCTCCTTCCCCAGACTAATGTTAGCACCTGTTAGGGGTTTCAGCTTCATCTGTTATTTTCTATTTACATCTATCTATCGCAATTACATGTAGGTGACTTAGTGACTTGTTCTTGTCTACTTTATTTATTTATTTATTTTTCTGTGGTGTATTAGCCTAAAGTATTCTAAGCCCGGACATGTATAAAATTCAGCAGAAATGAAACACAAAGTAAGTGATGATGTAAGAATAAAACACTGGTAATAGCTTGCAAATTGTATACTATTGCCTTGGAGTATAGAAATAAGACATACACTTACACACTCCTTCCTGATTCCGTCCATGTTTGACAATTAATGTTTTTTAGTGCTATATTACATAAAGGCACTTAAGTGAGCAAATAACGCTTTTCTTTTCAATCATATAATGAATAAATGTACTGTATATAACACTAACTGATACTACGTGAAAAACAAATTGCACCCACTTAAGTCAATCCAATTAAAGGGAATAGGGAATCATCTGACTGAACGCTGAGTGTGGCTTGATTATACCAAGCTCTGCTGAATGTAAGTCTCACTTATTCTGACCCTTGACACCAGCACAGAGATTCAACAAATGCAATGCCACCATTGCAAAAAATTCCTGAAAAGTTCAAAAAACAAAAAAAGTTGTTGATATCAATCAGTCTGGGAAGGGATACGTCACTGAATCACAATGAGAAGGATTGGAAATCATTTGGATTGGTAGCAGATATTGTCATGAGTGTCCAGCCTGCCAAAAGTACTCTAAAGATACTGTACATTGCAAGATTACCTAAGAAATCACAAAGGTCACTACAAACATCCAATAAACTGCTGGATTGTCTTGCATCAGTCAAGAACTCAGTGTTTATTATTCCACAATCAGAAAAACATAGGGCAATAGTGGGCTTCATTTGATGATAGGAATGAGGAAATTAGTGTAAACCAGGAAGATCTAAAATGCTTCTTTCTCATTTGCCAGGAAGCAACTGGATGATTCACATATATTTTTGGGAGAATGATCTGTGGACAAATGAAACAAAAATATGATGTTTTGGACATTATATGCAGCAAACGTCGCTCTGCAACAACAACGTCTTGCTAATGACACAGATGAAGAGACACAATGTTAAAATGAAGCAAACGCCACGGCTCAGCAATGTGCAAGTGACACACCTCAGCAACAGAGGGAAAGGCTTGAAGTTTTCACTAAAAACATTGTCTATCTGGATGTATTTCCTTGAGACAAAGATTAATAGGACTCATATGCCAGTGAGATGGCTAAGGTATGGTATCAGTAGTGTCTTCTTATGAAAGCCAGTGGGGCAGCAAGCACAGATGGGTCCACATCCTCTGCACTGGGTAATTCTCAAGAGTTAGGTGACACATGTTCAAGTTCACGAATAGTAAAACTGTTAGGGATTCTTTGGGTTGTTTTTTTGTCCTGAAGACTACAAGCAACAATATATATATTGTGGCGGACGACCGGCAAGCTTGCCTCACCAGGACGCCCCTGTGATGGAGGACCAGGGGAAATGACATATTTGGGACAATACTTCCCCCAGAAAATGAGAAGTATGTCGGGACCACGGGCTTGGAGCGGCACCTGGACGCTTGCAGAGCCCTGGATGACAGCACTTCCACCACACTCGTAAACGCTGCTGGAAGAAGGTCCAAAGGTGCTTGGAGTACTTCCGGGTGTCCATGCAGCACTTCCTCAACAATCAGAAGTGCTGCCGGAAAGTAATTGGAGAGCACCTGGAATACTTCCAGGTGTGATATAAAAGAGGCTGTCTCACTCCATTGTGGGAGCCAGAGTTGAGAGGTGGAGGACAAAGTAGTGGAGACAAAAGAACAGAAAGAAAGAGGAAAAGAAAAAGAAAAGAAGAAGGGACTGAGATATATTTGTGGATGATCTGTGCACTGTGATGTGCTGTAAAAGAAAGAAAAGAAATTAAAAGCGTGTGCTATTGGGACTTGTGTCTTGGTGTCTGTCTGTGTCAGGTTAAACTTCCTGACACACTTACCTGGAAAAAGCTCAGAAAACATTTCTCATTACAAATGTAAGTTAACTCCAACAAAAATCATTTATACTGTAATTTGCAGTCAACAAGCAGTATTGTTGCGGTAAATTGATTCAGTGGGCAAAGAATGAAATGCAGGACATAAAGATGTAAAGGTTCCAAAGTTTAATGGTCTGACAACATTAACCCTGCACCCCATGTCATTCAAGCAGTCTTGCAATTCTAGTTATTTTCTTACAAACCCGCCTTAAATTCATAAGCTGCTATACAGCTTCTCCTTTTCTTATAAATATTGCTTAGATTATTCATATCAATTCATTTTTACAAATTATTGTTTAGAGTCTGCATATAGTCCTTTGCAGTGGATGAAAGTTGATGTATAGCATTTAATCTGCCGTCAAATCGCCTATCTGGATATGTGTCAATTATGTGATGAATTGTCTGCCTCTCAGCTCCACAGTCGCATGATGGTGTTTCTGTGATGCCCCATTTATGCATCAGATAAGCACAGCTTCCTTGGTCCATTCTGATTCTATTCAGCAGTACCCATTCTCATCATCTTAGCTCAAACTTAGGCACTCAGGTTGCAGCATCAAATTTGTTTCCACTTCTTGCCCAAACAGAACTCTTTACCAGTCAAAGCTGGGTCTAGTGTCCAGGATAATTTATGTGAACACAGGTCAGGCAGATTCTGAATCTCTTTAAAATCCTCTTTAATAAAACCCCTGTGTGCGTCCAGTGTCTGTGTGTGTGTGTGTCTTCTGGTGAAGTGCGCATGTGCAGGGCACGGTGCGATGCTTCAAAGCAGATGCTTCAAAGGTCGCCTGACGCATCACACAAGACAGAGAGGGCGGGACCTATAAAATATCGTGCGGCCGATCCAATCGGATTTCAGTAAATGAGGTAAGACCTAAAACATAAAACACGAAAAATCCAATCGGGTACTGAGACGCGGAGACCAGGTTCCCCATTGTTGTGCAAGAGTGTAAAACACGAAAAATCCAATCGGGTACTGAGACGCGGAGACCAGCTTCCCCATTGTTGTGCAAGTGTTCACTCTGAGGATGTCAGATTTGCGATTAAGAAGCTTGGCCCGGGAAAGTGTAAAGTGTCAGTCGTTGAAAAGGGGTTTTCCTAAATATGCGAATTTTCATGATATTACAATACAATGACTTTTAAAAGTAGATTTATTTTCGCGCACAGTAAATCAGTTGCTGGGGAGAATCTGCTGATTGCCCACTGTTGTGACAGAAAATGAAACGCATATTACGGACAGCAAAGCCGGTATTACTGTCAGAGAAAATTACAGGCATTTTACAGAAAAAATTTAATGAGGTAAAAGGTCCCTTGCCATTTAATATAGACTGTTCCTACTAATGTTTATGGACTACTGTTCTAGCACCCGTTATTGTAACGGGCTTAATGTCTAGTAATAAATAATTTGGCTACATATTAAAGTTTTATTTATATAGCATAAATGTATAACTTAGTATACAGTATATTTAGTCAGATGAACTGGCAAGTACTAAAGAAGAAACAAATTAGGACCCCTGATTAGGGTTACTTTTAACAAGATTTATATTTATTTATGAGGTATGAAGTCACCATAAACGGTCTCTGTGAATTTTCTTAGTCATCAGTAAAAGACCGAAAGTTTAATTTTTCTGGACATCAATTTCTCTTTTAAAAAAGTTTCACTGCTGAGAAATTGATGTCCCTTTTGACCAGAATAATTTATGTAGGCTTACACTTAATCCCTGGACATTGGCAACTCTATTAGTTCTCCACCTCTTGTCACTAATGATTACAGGAGCCTTGCATCTTTCTTGAGTTCAGCCACTGTCAAAGTTTACTTGTAGATGATACTGGGATATTCAGTCTATCAATAAGCAGGTTCTGTTGCCACAGAATTGAACACATATCCTCTTATGACCTTCAAGCAAGAGGCAGGAGTCACTGACTCACAAGTTGGGAGCATGCGCTGTTAGCATGTTGCCACACCCACCACATGATGAACCACCTGGAACAGGACACAAGTGCAGCAGGTGACACTTCAGCACCACCCTGGAACAGGGTGAGGCTGGAATGTAATTGTGGTTGCCTGTGCCTGAGGACCATAGATGAAGGAACAGATTCAAGAGTGACCCTCTAATGGTCTGTTGGCCTTACTGCTCATGTCTGGTAGAGGAAGGGTAAACCTTCATAAGAATAGCCTTCTTAATTTCCTAGTTTGTTTTTTGTGTTCTGGGGTACAGTGGCAGAATAGCACAGTGTCGTATACACAATATTTCAGAACAACAACATAAAAAGGCATACAAGGCCAATTAACACCAGAGTCATTCAAGTCATTATCATACCTGTTAGGAAAAAAAACACTGCATTTACTGCCGGCAAATTTTAAAATGGATTATGAACAAGCAGGCTTTAATGCCTTCTAGGCGAACCTTCATGGTCCACATGGTTCAGATGTTTTTCTTTTGTGTATTGCTTTGTGTTGATCTTCTTTTGTGTGTGTTGCTACAATTAGCACATGTAAAGCACAAGGGAAAGATAAAGATGGACATTGTGATCAGAGATTGTTTTGAACTTGGATTCTCAGGTCATTAGGAGTAATATAATAGTCCTCATAAATATAAATGAGCTTTTATTTTATTATAGCAATGAGTATTGCTCATTTTCCACACTGTGCATTAATTAATCTGCTGATTTAAATGAATGCCTGCTGTGATGATGATAATGATTATTTTTAGTTTGAAAGTGACCAAGATTTTTAAAGAGTAGCAGCAAAACCCCCCTTTTCCCACTTATATTCGTTGTCTGTTACTGTCAATTTTATAATGTTGCAGAAGAGTTAAATATTAATATAATTTCTTTTTGTAAATTTTACAAAAAGAGCTGTGTTAAAACTGAATGTAAAAAATACACAGAAATATGGAAGTGGCTAATAAAATTATTAATCAACCATGCCAGGGTCAACAGTTAATTGTGGTGTCCATTCATCTTTACCCACCCTTACACAATTTGGAATTGCAAAGTAAACTGACCTGCATGTCGTTGGGTGTGTGGGAGGAACACATCACTAAACAAGAACTAGTAGCTGGATTTGAACCCTGGACACAGGATCCATGTAACAGCAGTGCTAACTTTTTATTCACAAACTAATAAAACTAATTGCAATTTAGTGAAATCCCATTTATTTAACTTAATTGAATTATTCCAAAAACAAATACATATGAGATCTGTTTATCTATTGTAAATGTAATTTATAAATGTTTTCTTCAGGTAGATATGTCTGGTACAATATATGACTGTGTGAGTATAGTATTTAAAAGCATGCAACATATTGTAGGTTAAAAATGTTGAGATACTCCAACTCCAGCATAAAGCAAATACTTGTCTTACCAAATCTCTGTAGTCATTCATTATTCAAATGTATTCTAATTTAAAAGTATCATAGTGCAAACATTGATAAACATCACAAAAATATCACTCAGCAAGTAGGCACAGTTGAAGAAGCTGAATGTGTTACACAATGTCTGCTAACTTTGCAATAAAAGCACTGATTTAGTTCCTCACCACTATTGGCTTTATGGTAATATTTGGAAAATGTCTCAAAACCACACTTTATCAATCTAATATTCAGATTAATATAAGGTTAGCAGAAATGCAGTTCTTTAATACTGAGTGCTTAGTCATGTTCAATTTGTAGGACAAATTATTTTTATTTTTCTCTATGAGCTAAAAATTTCCTTGGCAAACTTATTCAAATACAAAACTCTTAAGAGGTCTGTATAACCCCGTCACCTCTTTAATATGTATGTTGACTACAATATATATTGTTTGGTTTCTGAATTCTTTTGTGACCCACCTCAATGGGACATGATTGCCACGTCTGTGGAAGGCTGCTTGTCTGTTGCCGAGGCAACCACAAGTTCGCAGCGCTGCAGCATAGTGTCGAAGAAACAACTACGTGCTGATCGAGATTGTGCTATAAGTGCCTGTCATTGATGGGTAATGCAAGGAACATTATAAATGCAGGGAACAGTATAACTTGGCCACTGACCTGGTCCCGACCCTGCCCGTTTGCTGTGTCTGTGTATAGCATAGTGGTATAGGTTTGTCCACACTTGTATGGGCAAAGTGACCCTCCAAGCCGGGCTCGGCCAGGCGGGAGAGAACATCAGCATTGGTGAACATCAAAAGCAAAGGCCTACAAACTAATAGACCACTGAGTAAGCCGGGTGTTCGTATTCTTCTGTTTGTACAGCCACTGAAGTGGGGTGTGGTCAGTCACCAGGGTAAACCACCGTCCCCAGAGGTAGTAGCGGAGGCCCTCCACCACCCGCTTAATCACTAAACACTCCTTCTGAATGGTCGAATAATTTCAATACCTGGGCAGCAGCTTCCTGCTGAGAAATGTAATGGAGTGTTCTTCCCCCTCAAAACATTGTGAGAGCACCACTCCTAAACCGAAATCGCTTGCATTCATTTGGGTGACCAGTTGTACAAAATTGAGGATGAACCGCCTGTAGTACCCCACGAGCCTGAGGAAGGCACAAAGCTGTCTCTGTGTTTTAGGACGTGGATACACATGCACCTCCCCCACCTTATCCATTTGAGGCTTGAGCAAACCCTTCCCCATGGAATTCCCCAGATAGTGGGTTTCAGACATAGTCAGCTGCACTTTTTAGGGTTAGCCGTCAACTTTGCCAGCCGCAAACTATCAAGTACCACCCGAAGGCAGATGAGATGAGATTCCCAGTCGTTACTGAAAATGACTACATCGTCAAGATAGGCACTCGTGTATGCGGAATGGGGACGCAGGATCTGGTCCATCATATGCCAATAGGTCAACGGTGCACCATGAAGATCAAAAGGGAGCACCATAAATTCAAACAGCCCATCCGGAGAGGTGAACACGGGCTTCTCACAGCTGGTCTCCTCCAAAGGATACCTGCCACTAACCCTTCGTGAGGTCGTGGGGTGGAAATATTATGAGGTTTGCCCAAACGTTTCCAACAGCTCATCCACATGTGGCATCGGGTATGCACCAAACTTGGAAATCTTATTCAAATACCTAAAATCAATACAGAACTGAACTGAACCATCAGGCTTTGAGAGAAGTACAATTGGACTCCGCCACTCACTGTTGCTTGGACAAATCACTCCTAACTGAAGCATCTGCTGCACTTCTTCGTGTATCACCTTCCTTGTTAATCACCACCTCCATTTGCAGAAATACTGCCCCAAACCTCTAAAGAACCTTTGCCATGTTTAGCTGCAGACACTTTTATTGTGATCAATTTTTATTGATACAAGAAATTTAGCATACACATAAAGAAGGCCAATTGAAGGTCAATTCTGGGGCTCATCAGGGGTGTGTTTTTGCTTGTACTCTGTTCAGTGCTTGCATGGGCTGGGTGTTGGGCAAGGTCATGGGGTCCAACGGCTCTGGGGCATCTGTTGGTGAAGAAAGATTCACTTTGCAATGAGCAAGGAGCAACCAAATTAGACACTATAAAGCTGCAGACATTATTCATGGATCATCCTCCAGCTTTTCTATGGACAAACGTCCTCCTGCTTGAGGTAATAATTTCAAAATTTGATTCAACAGTCCAGAGCACTTGGTGCCATTGTTCAGAACCACAGGTGTTCTGTTTTTGTGCATGAGTCTTTCAACTTTGTTTTGACCCTACCTCTTTCATAATGACCCTTTCTGACAACATTTCTCCAGACTGTAGAAGAGTGTACTTGGGTTCCAATGGATTCTGTGAGGTCAGAGCTGAAAGCAATTCTGGACTTCTTATTTCAAACGAACATCAGTTTGATCTCTCGTCTGCTGCACTGTTTGCCTGGCTGACCACTGCTTCTGTGGTCCTCAAACATCCCCCTTTTCTTGTGCTTCTTCAGAAGGGCCTGGCCATTGCATCTTGAAGCTCCTGTCTGCAGTGAAATTTCTGCCTGGGTGAAATCTTGCTATGGTATAAAAACGGATGATTTGAAGGTGTAATGGTCACATCTGCCACAACCTCACCTATTAGTTTGGTTGTCCTGTTGTTTAGGGGTAATTATTGACTCTGACCTAAATTTTAAATCACATATTAATCAGATTACTAGGACAGCATTTTTTCACTTAAGAAATATAGTAAATGTTAGACCTCTTATAACATTGCAAGATACTGAGAAATTAGTTCACGCTTTTGTTTTCAGTCGGCTAAATTACTGTAATGCACTCCTCTCAGGACCACCCAAAAAAGATATCAATCGATTGCAACTTGTGCAGAACGCAGCTGCTAGAATCCTAACCAGGAAAAGAAAATCTGAGCACATTTGTCCAGTTTTGATGTCACTACATTGGTTACCTGTGTCATTTAGAATTGAGTTTAAAATACTGCTTACGGCTTACAAAGCCTTAAATAATCTTGCTCCATCCTATATTTCGGAATGCCTTTCACCTTACACTCCAAATCGTAACCTTAGACCTTCAAATGAGTGTCTGCTTATAATTCCAACAGTTAAACTTAAAAGAAGTGGTGAGGCAGCCTTCTGCTGTTATGCACCTAAAATCTGGAATAGTTTACCATTTAACATGGCTTGCTTATAGCTTCATTTTAGTGTATCCCTGATATTCTGTATATGCATTTAATTATCATGTTTTTCATGGCTCCCAACTCCGTACTAACCCCTACTTTCTCTGCTGTTCTTTTTCTGGTTTTCTGTGGTGGTGATTTGCACCACCACCACCTGATCGAGGCACCATGCCGTCCCTACATTGATGGGTTGAAGGCCACAGGTCCACATGACCATCTTCTTCTAATTCTTCCACGTGAAGCCTGAAAACCATGAGGACTGATTGAGATCATTTACTGTATGTTAGGTGGAATGCCTAGAGGGGGCTAGGCGGTCTTGTAGCCTCAAACCCCTGCCAATTTTGTTTTTTTTTCTCCAGCCCCCTGGAGTTTTTTTTTCTGTCCTGCCTGGCCATCGGACCTTACTTTATTCTTTGTTAATTAGTATTGCCTACTGTTTATATTTTTTCTATTTTCTTGCTTCATCTTGTAAAGCACTTTGAGCTACATCATTTGTATGAATAAATGCTATATAAATAAATGTTGTTGTTTTTCATCGAGTTTGAACCAAACTGATTAACTAAAACAGGATGGGTGCTGAAGGAATCAATTGATCATTTGTTATCTTTCTTTATTCATGTACTGTGCTATATGTCTAAAACCTAAATTTTTAATGAAATAAAATTTGTTTATATCATTAGTTTTTTGGAAAATAAATGCCTGGAAATCTGATATTTGCTCTTTCCTACTAACATACTATAGCAAAAGGAATAAAATAAACATGTAAGACAAAATCTATATAAAAATAACCCAGGGTGCCTTAGACTTTTCTCAGTAGTGTATGTTGTTTGGAAATTTAAAATGTTCCTTCTATGTATCTATTTATTTACATTTACTATCATGCAAAATATTTTATTATCATCATTACATTTAATAAATGTTGTATGTAATTTAAGTAAACGGTTCTGCATTTATAACTATAATAAAGTAATAACACTTCACAACAGCAGGCCTTTACTTATGGCCCAACACAAAGTCTTTGTCGAGACCGAGTAGTAACTAATAGATAGACGACTGTAAAGTAGTAGCTCCTATTGTTTTGTCTTGCCTGTAGTGCTTTTAACTCCAATTACAATTAAAGAAACATTCAAGGTCTTCTTACACAGAAGTTATTGACGAACCTTACTAACCCAGTCTAAAATGTCACCAAAAATGTTCTAAAACACAGTATGCTTATGAAACACTCAAGTAACTGCAGTATTTATTCAGCTAAAGGCTTTTAAACAAGACATACCATATTGTGAAAACAAATATGTTGACAATATATGCAACAAACAGATGTTTTTGAAAATGCATAGGCAGATGACAAACTGCTTGTGCATTTGATTCAGTTTCTTGGAGGGCTGTATAGACAGAGCCCTTGGCACTGATTTCTCAAATCTCCAGTGATACACTCTTGGTCACTGTTTGTTGGCACTTACTGCTTATGTTCACTTGGGCACATTTGTTACTTTTACTGATCTCAAAGTTAAGCATGTCAGTTTGCTCGGAGACTATAAAGATGGCTATGCATGAGTAGGTAAGTGTGTGTGTGTGTGTGTGTGCGCCTCTGAAGGTATTGGCATCCTTTCCATGAGTTTTTTCTGCTATGTATTCAATGCTATTAGGACTGAACTCGGACTTTGACACCACACAGCTCTTAAGAAAGAGCTGCTTCAGAATATACATGGCTGGATAAATTAATCTGCAGTATAATAAGAAGGAACTCATTAAGGTGGCATGCTGTTCATGCTATGAATTGTTTGCAACACTCAGCTTTATACATTGAAATGCTGAAAAATGTAAGCAAAAGCTAAAAAATTAAATAAGTGTCTTCAATGGAAAAGAGCACAAAAAAGATGACCTTAAAAATATTTATAAAGGACACACATTGCATGAATGCTTACAGTGTTGTTTCATTGAGTAGTCCTGAAATATTTATGTTTGCACACAGGTCTAAAACCACAAAAATGTTAGTTTTTATGTTTATTATTTAATTGGAATGTAAGTTATTCATAGAAAGTTTAGGAATTGAAATCAGCAAACATCAGACTCGCTTGCTTCATAGGAAGATATTAGATATGCAAATGTTGTATTTCTAATGCTAATTCCTCAAGCTTTCATAGTAAGAATGCTCTTCATATTAAAATATTTTCATCATCTAAAAGGCATCTTATTTTTTAAGTGTTAATAAATATGCTAGAAACTCTCTTGATCCTGAAGAATAGCACTACGACTAATTCTACTTTGTGCAAACATACTTTATAGTTAAATTGTTGTCCTAAAAAACATAATTAGAATATAAAAAGTGATTGCACCTTCATAAACAGGAAAGCGTATACTCATGATAATTCTCCAGAAGTGTTCAGGCAGTCTTTTGATAAATGTTTATAAAATATTACAAAACACACAAAGCTTCTGAGCTCATTTTGCAGATGTTAAAACCTAACACCAAAATATTGTGTTTGTCTGAGATAACACTTCAAAAGGTACAATGTAACTGAAGCCTGGAAAATGAGGAATAATATCCCCAAAGGCAGCGAGAAGGTAGGATTAATGTTTTGCAAATGGGATTAATTAGTTATAAGGAGGCCTCCAAAGATTTGGTATTTTAGAGCATGTAATTAGTTTAAAACATTTTAACACAGTGCATAAACATCTAATAACATTTTTTTAAAGACACCATTAATTAAATGCTAAATGTTCCAGTCCTACTCATGACAAATTTTAGCCTTCTTGTAGTTCCTTTTTAATTTTTCATTGGAATTGTGAGGGCAACTTTCTGTTGATTTCCTTTGCTAACAAGACTTTTAACAGATATTTCATTATTTTCATGTACTTATTCAAACTGACTAACAGGTATATCTTATTACAACACAATTTTTCCTGTGGATGGTACACTGATAGTTCAAGGTATTTATCTAGACTGTACACATTTTGTGCCACTTCTGAATCAATTTAATCCAATGAGATCACATTTTATTAATTTTTGTTTTGTTATTGTTTGTGTCTCTCATAGTCTCGGGTTAGCATAGTGGTTAGTACTACTACCTAACAACATTAGAATGATGGGTTCAAATTATGGCTTAGCCGCTGTCTTCATCAATCTTTCTCTAAACATTTTGAGCTTCTTCTACTTTTTATAAAATATTAAGATTAGATTGATTGGTCCATCTATGAGTTAATATTGGCCAGGATTGGTTCATACCTTGCACCTAATGCTACAAGAAAAGATTCTGACTCCTTTTACTTTCAAATTGTATGATGTTTATATGTTTCATTATTTTTATTACTCTTTTCGTCACGTCTCTCTGCTGCACTATATATACATATATATATATATATATATATATATATATATATATATATATATATATATATATATATATATATATATATATATATATATATATATCCACTCACTGTCCACTTTATTAGGTACACTGGTGCAACTGCTGTTTAATCTTCTAATCACATGGCAGCAACTCAATGCATTTAAGCTTGTAAACATTGTTAAAATGACGTGCAGAAGTTCAAACCGAGCATCAGAATGGAGAACAAAGGTGATTTAAGTAACTTTGAGCATGGCGTCTGTGGTTGTTGCCAAACAAGCTTGTCTGCGCATTTCAGAAACTGCTGATCTAATGGGATTTTCACACAGGATCATCTCTAGGGTTTACAGAGAATCGTCCAAAAAAGGGAACATCTTCACTTAGCAGCAGTTCACTGGGTGAAAATGCCTTGTTGATGACAGAGGTCAGAGGAGAATAGCCAAACTGGTTTGAGCTGATAAAAAGGCAACAGTAACTCAACCACACATTATAGCCAAGGTATGCAGAACAGCATCTCTGAATACACAACACGCCGAACCTTGAAGCAGATGGGCTACAGCAGCAGGTGAACACACCGGGTGCCACTCCTGTCAGCTAAGAACAGGCAGCTGAGGATACAATTCACATAGACTCACAAAAACTGGACAATAGAAGATTGGAAAAATGTTGCCTCATCTAATGAGTCTGGATTTCTGCTGCGAAATTCAGATGGTAGGGTCAGAATTTTGTTACATCAACATGAAAGCATGGATCCATCCTGCTATGTATCAATGGTACAGACTAGTGATGGTGGTGTAATGATGTGAGGGATATTTTCTTGGCACACTTTGGGCCCCTTAGTACCAGCTGAGCATTGTTTAAATGCTACAGCCTACCTGAGTATTGTAGCTGACCATGTCCATCCCTTAATGACTACAGTGTACCCATCTTCTAATTACTTCCAGCAGGATAACGCGCTATATCACAAAGCTCAAATCATTTTAAACTGGTTTGTTGAACATGGCAGTGGTTTCACTGTACTCAAATGGCCTCTGCAGTCATCAGATCTCAATCCAATAGAGCACTTTGTGATGAGGTGGAATGGAAGATTTGCATCATGGATGTGCAGCTGACAAATTTGCAGCAACTAGGTGATGCTTTCATGTCAAAATGGACCAAAATTCCTGAGGAATATTTCCAGCACTTTGTTGAATATATGCCTCAAAGAATTATGGCAGTTCTGAAGACAAAAGGGGGTCCAACCCGGTCCTAGTAGATTTAGATTATATGGGTGGAGCAGAAAGTTACCTGTGAGCCAGTAACATTGAGGTTGAAATTTCACTGGGCTACACTGCATTGCCAGCAGCTCAGGAATGATAGTTTCATTCAAAATTAAATAGAGAGTAGACCACTACAGCTCTCCAGAAGCAATGGCTCCTCACAATCATAAAATGCATGTAAGGGGCAGCGTATTTATAAACAACTAATATTAAACTTAAAATACAAATCCAAGAGGCTGCTGATAGTTATTGTGCTCAACTTACATGGGCTGTTCTGTCAATCACAATCCAACAAGAATTTAATATTTTCAAAGAGTCAGCATTTGCTATTTTTGTTCTGGAGTTGTTGGGCATCAAAGGGCTGTATAATTTTCATTTTCTGAATTAAACTACAGCAAGAGTGCTGTTCTTTCCAAAGCATCAAAATGTGATTGTCAAATGCAAGTAACTGTTCAGATGGTTTTTGTTTTGTTTTACTGAATTCATAAGTCAGGTGTTTATTTTTCTGTAAGAGCCACCACTCACTATATTAGAAATAATGGGGGCTCATCAAATATGTCTCGTACCTCAGGTAACCTACCCTGCAATTTCACTATTGGAATTAAAGGGCACTTTAACCTAGAAAGTGCTGTTCATGCATGCAATGACTCCCTGCTCAGTTCTGGATATTGTCAACAGTATCACTGACCTCATCATGGATGAGAATTGTTTTTATTTCACTTGTTCCAGGGTCATCATGCTTGAGTCCTTGAAGCAATTTCTGAATTGAACTCCTACATTATTGTACTGAATCACTTACCTCTGCAAAAATTCAAAAGATAACTTATCTGAAATGTATCAGTTCACAGATGCATGCTATTTTTAACCCATTTATTTACTTCAAGATTATAGGTTGCCAGTGCTTATCTTGTCAGTATTGGGGACAAGGCAGAAGCCAATGTTGTATAGAGCATCAGTCTATTTTAGGCTGTCTTAAACACACATATACACACACACTCACTCTTGCTCTTATTGGACTACTTTACAGTTACCGATTAACTTAACGCAGACATACTATATGAAGTCAGTAGAAAATAGTCCACCGTTATAGAGTGTTCAGTCTTTCTTATATTTTTCATGGTGCGGTTGAACAGTTCAAGAGGAAATGCTGGGACACCAAATGGGTTGTCCCATTTAATTCTTTCAACAAAACAAAACAAATGCACAACGCAATTTCAGAACTGAAAGCATAGACTGTTGCCTTCTGTTGCTTCAAACGTGATGCTTGATTGAGATGGTCTTGACTCTTTGTGGAAATCTATAGTGGAGTGATATGTCGCATAAAGTACAGACATGGCCAAATGTTTTGAGAATGATACAAGTACTGGTTTTCACAAAGTTTGCTGCCTCAGTGTTTTTAGATCTGTTTGTCAGATTTTTCTATGGTATACTAAAGTATAATTACAAGCATTTCATAAGTTTCAAAGGCTTTTATTGACAATTACATTAAGTTTATGCAAAGAGTCAATATTTGCAGTGTTGGCTCTTCTCTTACAAGACCTCTGCAGTTCGCCCTGGCATGCTGTCAATCAACTTCTGGGCCAAATCCTGACTGATGGCAGCCCATTCTTGCATAATCAATGATTGGACTTTGTCAGAATTTGTGGGTTTTTGTTTGTCCACCCGTCTCTTGAGGACTTACCACAAGTAAGTAATGGGATTAAGATCTGGGTAGGTTTCTGGCCATGGACCAAAAAATTTTGATGCTTTGTTCCCCGAGCCACTTAGTTATCACTTTTGCCTTATGGCTCCATGCTCCATCATGATGTAAAAGGAATTGTTCAACACCAAACTGTTCTTGATTGGTTGGAAGAAGTTGCTCTCTGATGAAGTTTTGGTACCATTCTTTTTTCATGGCTGTGTTCTTAGGCAAAGTTGTGAGTGAGCCCACTCTCTTGGCTGAGAAGCAACCCCACACATGAATGGTCTCAGGATGCTTTACTGTTGGCATGACACAGATTCTTCTCTGAACAATCTTTTTTCCGGATGCCCCAAACAATCAGAAAGGGGATTCATCAGAGAAAATGACTTGACCCCAGTCCTCAGCAGTCCAATCCCTGTACCTTTTGCAGAATATCAGTCTGTTCCTGATATTTTTCTTGGAGAAATGGGGCTTCTTTGCTGCCCTTCTTGACACCAGGCCATCCTCCAAAAGTCTTCGCCTCACTGTGTGTGCAGATACACTCACACCTGCCTGGTTCCATTCCTGAGCAAGCTCTGCACTGGTGGTGTCTGCAGCTGAATCAACTTTAGGAGACGGCCCTGGTGCTTGCTGGACTTTCTTGGGCACCCTGAATCTTTCTTTACAACAGCAGTAGAAATGGGTTTTCTGGAAGTAAGTTCATTTTCATGGCAATGACAGACTTTGCAATTAATTGCAATTCATCTGATCACTGTTCATAACATTCTGGAGTAGATAGATAGATAGATAGATAGATAGATAGATAGATAGATAGATAGATAGATAGATAGATAGATAGATAGATAGATAGATAGATAGATAGATAGATAGATAGATAGATAGATAGATAGATAGATAGATAGATACTTTATTAATCCCAAGGGGAACTTCACAAATCCATACTTGTGAAGTATATGCAAATTGCAATTATAATAACAGAGGCAGCAAACTTTGTGAAAATTAATATTTGTGTCATACTCAAAACTTTTGGTAACAACTGCATAGGTTGATAAATATTTTGTGTCTTTATTTGTAAGCTAGACAAAACAAATTTAATATTCAATAGTGTTTCACAAGGCATGTTTTTTACTTGATAAGAACACCAGTGCTTTGATGTTTACCTCACCAACCCAAGATCTTTAGACTGACTCAAGATGTGAAATTAATGGCAGGGGGGATGGAGCATGTATCAGACCAGCTTGGAAAGAGTGACTGTGTTTGGACTTAGAGCCTATAACCCATCAAGAAGGCCATAAACTGCCTAAACAAAGTAACTGGGGAATGAGTTGTACCTAAGTGCTTTCATTAGTGAATGTCCCAGGAAGGTGTTGTTGTTAGGAGCATATAAAGAAAGAAGCTTGCAAAGGCGTGCTCTCTCTTCCATGTTGCGTCCTGTAAAAAGAAGACCAGATGATGACCTGAAGACAGCAGGCTGCCTGTGCCTGTGTAGATAATGAGCTGACCAGGAAGAATTGAAAGCAACTATACATTTTTACAAAACCTAGCATCAGCTGGTTGTATGATCTTGGTTTAAAAGCCACATTCCATTTGTAGTTGTAATAAAATGTATTACATAGAATACATACTTTAGTTAGAAGTGTAGCTCTTTCTATTCTTTCACTCTGTTTAATTGCCTGAGAATACAGATAAAAAAGGCAAGGGGTGGAGGGTCTGAGCGCTGAACTGAAGTACTGCATCTAACCACAGAGTGGTAAGTGTATGTGATTTGAGGCATTTTGGTTAAGTCTACACAATAAAGAATATAATGGGGAAAATAGGGTCATCAAACAACCCTACACGACAAAACAAGCTCTGTCCTCTGGTTTGGCTCGACTTGAGGTAAGACACTTACTTCCAGGGACACCTGGCTTTATAGGACTTGGACCAGAATGGGAGGAGTTAGTTGCCCTCATTGGGCATCTTCTTGGAGATGTGGAGGTAGAAACAGGTGACAAAGTTAGTGACTGAACACCCTTGTTTCAGAGGGGTATTACATACCTTAGCTGAGCCCAGGATGCAACCCTGTGACGCATGTATGTCACACATGGATTTAACAGGTTACAAGTTTTGAATGGGTTACCTTTTTTCTGGAAAAATTCCTCTAATTCAAACTAACCATAAGGCAAAAGAGAGTATTTGCATCAACATTGCTTCCCATGTTGGATTAGCGCTGCCCCAGTTAGCTATTAACATAGCTCTCAAGAAGTGTTTGAAGCTTTAAAGCAATAGACAATAAAAGTATGGATAGTCTTGTTCATCCTTGTAATTAGAGAACTCATTATATTCAATTTTCAATTAATTTTGCTGTAATAATTTACTTTGAATCCTGGAATCAAACTAATGGTGCAATTCAAAAGAAACTCAAAGAATATAAATCTGTGAATATCACCATTAATACAACTCTATCCCCTCACTTTGCAATTTGTGGGGAGCTTGAGCCTTTTATTTAATTGGGTGCAATGCCGCCTATACACAATCACACTCACTGACTGACAAAGGGCCAGTTTTGAGTCACTAACTAACCTGCCACACAGATATCTTTGAGATGCGCCACAGAGCTGCAATACCTGGAGAAAATCCACACAGACATGAAGAGACTGTGAAGACTGCATACAGATGCTTACTTAGCCAGAAATCAAAGCCATGCTAGCCACTGTTCTGTAACCCCATGCTTACCCCATCTTTAATTTATCTATTCTTTTTGCTCAGTTTTAAATATTGAATGAATTAAGTCTTGCCTTATTTATAATATCTGACTATGGCTACAAGAGAGTATATTGCTTCATAAAAGTTAACCTTAAAAATCCCCTTTCTTGCACATACTATTTTGCTCCCTTGGTTGTTTGGGAACATTTTAATAAGAAAATAGTACTATTTTTTGCCATTAAATATTTTTATTTTTATTAGCAAAATATTCGATAAAAGTTGTAACATATTTCAATGTATCAATTTCACTTCTTTCTAGGGTTTGAATCGTAGTAAGTCAAATTTTATAAAGTAACAATCAAGAATCAGCCACTGCATGGTACACCCACATCGTGGTCCAATTTAGAGATGACATGTCCTTGGACTTAACAAAGCAGGAGTAGGACTTCCTATGGATGTTCTAAGGCACCTGGAATTTAACACACAGGTAACAAAGCATAAGATGGATATTTATGTAAGAATATACCTGTACTCTGGACAAACAATGAGTAAACATAAAACAAATAAATAAATGAAAAAATGTCAGACCTCAATAAGAAAAACAATGTAAATGATAACACCCCCAGCATGTGAGTAATTTAGTAAACAAAATTAGCTTAAGTGCTCTTAGCTAAATATTGCTATTTAAACAAATCAATCAGCAATTCTGAACATATTTAAGAAGTGATTTAGACCTTGAATACACTTTACTATAAAACCCAAGCTGCAGGTGATTAATAAACAGTTGGCTGACATATTTTATAGAAAGTGACTTAAAAGATCAGGATACTTTACAACTTTTCACAGGTATATTTTGCATAGCACTAGCAGTTTAAGTGACTTACTCAGGGACTGCAAAGTGAGTCGCAGGAAAAAACTGGGGTTTAATGTCCAATGTCATAGCCATCACACCTTGTCTTAAGTATGGTACATCTTTAAAACAGCAAAGTTGAGGCATACAGTGACCTTTGCATTTGAAGATTGAGAGAAAATTAAACTAAAGATTCACTTTTTGGGTGCCCTTCCTAATTTGTGGCTTCAGCGGCTTGATGTACAGGTGAGAATGCGTGTTGCTTAATTCTCCTGTAACATTATTTATCCATACTTTAATACATTTATGGCATACTGCAGCCCACCTGCTGGAAACCCAGGTACAGCAGCACCCCAGTACTCTGACTTTTCTCCAATTCCTCTCTCAGACCCATCATCTGTAAGAAGGTGTGACTTGATATGCAGGCTATAAAATCTTATATAAACAATGATGGTCATATAAACACACCAGGGTTCAGGTAACAACCTTAGAATAGCCCAATTCTACAGAGGACAAAGAAGATGTATTGGAAATGCATTTGATGCGTTTTTGTTTGAGAAAAATATAATACTCTTATACATTTGTCATCTCCTAAACTTTTCAGAAAAGGTAGCTCCACCTGAAACTAAATCGTTTTCAAAGGCAGGGGTTCAATCCATTGATATTTTATATTACATTTTTTGTATGCATTTTACTGGCTCTAAAAAGATTCTCCAACTGAATCAAGTAACGTGAGTGTTTTTGTAAACCTGTGGATTGGGTAAAAAATTACTATTAAATTTGTTTATAGTTGCTATAGCTTCAAACAAAACTAACTACTTGTGTTTCCCTTCCTTTATAGTTGGTTGCACTGTCACTGTACCATCAAAGTTTTGGAGATCAAGTTACTATTGCACTCTCCATAACTCAAATTCACTTTTCTTAGTCAAAGATAGGGCGGCACGGTGGCGCAGTGGGTAGCGCTGCTGCCTCGCAGTTAGGAGACCCAGGTTCGCTTCCCGGGTCCTCCCTGCGTGGCGTTTGCATGTTCTCCCCGTGTCTGCATGGGTTTCCTCCGGGCGCTCCGGTTTCCTCCCACAGTCCAAAGACATGCAGGTTAGGTGGATTGGCGATTCTAAATTGTCCCCAGTGTGTGCTTGGTGTGTGTTTGTGTGTGTCCTACGGTGGGTTGGCACCCTGCCCAGGGTTGGTTCCTGCCTTGTGCCCTGTGTTGGCTGGGATTGGCTCCAGCAGACCCCTGTGTTTGGATTCAGCGGGTTGGAAAATGGATGGATAATCAAAGACAGTCATATATGCTTTATGTTGACAGACCTGACTGAGGTAAAGAACTAGTTTTTATAACGGGTGGCAAGCATTTCTCTTACTTGAGAATTTCTTGTGTGGCAGGCCCGTGCTAATGAAGACCCCAGCTTGAGTTCAGTCCTAAAGATTTAGAAACACAATCATCTGTATAATTTTTCCAACTTTAAAAACACGTTTTTTTCCTATTTTATTTATTAAAATGACAACAGAATGAAAATGTGATCTTTTTATGATCTCACCTGATTTGACTGACAGTTTTGAGTATAATCTAGTTACTAGTTTTACTAGTGCATAAATGCATTGATTATAACATCTAGAATGTGACAGTGAAATTATAAAAAAAACATAAGAATTCAACAGTTTCTATTTATTTCTATTCTATAAAATAAATTTCAAGTAGATAGATAGATAGATAGATAGATAGATAGATAGATAGATAGATAGATAGATAGATAGATAGATAGATAGATAGATAGACTATTGTTGGCATGGAGCTGGACAGTTTGACATCTGTGGCAGAGCGACGGGCGCTCAGCAGGCTCCTATCAATTATGGAGAATCCACTGCATCCACTAAACAGTGTCATCTCCAGACAGAAGAGCAGCATCTATCTATCTATCTATCTATCTATCTATCTATCTATCTATCTATCTATCTATCTATCTATCTATCTATCTATCTATCTATCTATCTATCTATCTATCTATCTATCTATCTATCTATCTATCTATCTATCTATCTATCTATCTATCTAGTAGATAAGGACTTGCATTTGAGGAGCCATGGGTGCATTAAAGTTCAGCATAGCAGCCACTTCAAACACACATAAATCACTAACAAGAAAGTAGAATGCAGGTTAGTGTATGTGAAATCTGAACAGACACATAAATTCACTACTTTTCACAACATTTGAGAAAAACAATTCATTTATAGAAGGAGCACCTCTCGTGATGTGTGAGATGAATAGCAACGCACTGCCAGTTTGCATAAAGTTGAATTAAGTTAAATTAACATAAATTAAGGTTCTACTTTAATTGATCTTGTTGCTCATCCAATCCAGACTGAGCTTTCTTGTTACCATCCTGCGGAAGGCCAATGCTCTTGACCATCGCTTGCACATAAATCCAAGGGTAGCTGAGCTTACTTGTTCTTGTACAAAATTTCCAGGGATGAACATTTTTGCAGCAGGATAGGAAACATCCATTGATGGGATGCCATCACCGGGCACTACCAATCACACATCATCAGTATATAGATACCAGTCAAACTAACCTCCATAGCTCATATAGATAACTCTTTTCCATGAGGAATTTGAATAATTTATTGTGGTGTTGTGAGGCTTCAGTAATAACCACTATGCCACCCCTTTTTAGGTTTACATAAGACTAAAAACCCTCAGCTGGAGTGTTTTTGTGCTATCATATCATTAATTAACGGATTCAATGAGGTGAAACAGTGAATGTATGAGCATTACTTGTCAAAAATCAAACAAAACACAGTTTTAGCAGTTTGTCAAATTCTTCAAATGGCAAATAATATGCAGAATTTAGTTATTAATTTTGAAAGTGATGTATGGTTTAGTTTTCAGATGCTCATTTTTCTCCTTCTTTAGAGATATAGAAAAATTAATATGGCTGCTTACTATGCCAGATGTACAAAAGAGAAACACTAGTTTTGACATTCTTTTGAAGTAGAATTGACTGCTTCAGTGCTTTAGTCTCAAGCTGATAAAATATTTCTTTTTACATATTGTAGTTAATGCAAAATTCTGCATTAATGGAAAATCTTAATGGAAATGTGCAAGTGTGACCACATTACTTCAGCACTCAATTCATTACATTGACTTCCAGTAGAATTCACAGCCAATTTAAAAAAAAATCACGTGCCTTCTAAAGGCTTTGTGTTTTGTTTACCCTGGAAAGTTCATTGGCACCAGTCTTGTATGGAGAACACTACAATCATAAAAGGAAGGCCTTGTTTCAATTCCCAGGACAAGGACCTGAAGTTCATGTAGGAGACTGCAGATTTTACAGAGACCACAACATAATATTAGAAAATTAACAAAGAACACAGCCATCAAAATATAAACATAGTTCAAATATAACTAAATAAAATATAAAATATAAATTAAATAAAATATAACAGTGAGCGTAATACATATGGTGATTCATTAAATCAAACATATTACACATAAAAAAATCAACAAATATTTATACTTGACCAATGATTGTTGCAAATTCAATGGTTCGCCATACGATTTAAGCCTGTAAATGTTATTAAAATTGAACTTATTGGAATAAAAGAGTATTTAAACCGATTGTTATTTATCATTGGAGCTTTGAACTTGTGACCTGATGGCAACACCTGAAATTGAGAATGTAGTGGGTGAGTCCTGTCCTACGGAATACACTCTGCTTCCCGTAACACTTGCTTGTTAAATAGCTCTGTGATATTGAACTGTGGAGACCTTCTTATATTACTGCTCCATTTTACAATTTGCTTTATTCTGTTTTGTGGCTGATATTAAGATTTCCAAACCAGGCCAGCAGAACGTAAGTAAAGAGAAGCTCAATACAAGATTCATAAAAGAGTGACATAATGGTAGGACTCACACTAAAAGATTCAGCTTGTTTAAGCAGTAGAGACACTGCTCCTTCTTTTTCCAGGTATCTTCTGTTGTTTCCTAACAGTCAGTTTTCATTGACTCCAGATACTAATAACTGTCAACAACCTCCACTACTTGGTCTTTGATGAGTTTTTCTTGTGGGTGAATGGTGTTTCTTCCAAATTTGATTATTATTTTCTCAGTTTTTGTAACATTAACTGGTTTCATTCTTATTTTGTAGGCTTCTAATCACTGAGTCATCAGCGAATTTTAAGGTAAAGCTGTAACAGTGTGGAGAATGTACAAAAGAGGTGAAAGAACACCTCCCAAGCCCCCTTACGGGGGATCCTGTGGATGAGGACATCATGTCAAACAGACAACCGTTGACTTTCACTCTTTGAGTCCTGCCTGTTGATAAGTCAATCAGCCACCCTAACATATTGAAGTCCAAAATTAAAATATTTTATAAGTCTCTCTGTTAGAACATAAGGATGGATTGTGTTAATGCTGTGTGGAAAGCTTAAGGGCAGGACTGGCAAAGCGTTTTTTTCCGAACTTCTGCCCATGCTGAGTGTCATGGATTAAGAGTCACAAACACTTAAGAGTTCCAAAACGCTTCCAGTAATGCATACTAGCAGGGGCTATCAACATAAAGCCCTAGTAATAAGGGCAAGCACCAAATCCTTATAAAAGAAAATATTTATTCTTTCCAAAAACATATTCCACTCACAATGAAACTCCATGGAACGCAAAGGCAAAGTGGAATTGCTTGTAATGTGAAGGGAATCCAAATCAATCCAGCCCTGATACATGTTCCAAAAGCAAGGACAAAAAACAGAGCAGAAAGTAGAAAAATCTGAGATTTAATAATTCACACAAGTGCACTCACCAACTTCCTGGCATATTCACAACGAACTGCCAGAAACTGTGGAGAACCCTCCATAATTATAGGGTGGAGGGTAGTTCCTGATGGAGACTGGCAGGTGGCTCTGCCTCCAGAGGGACCACCCACAAAAAACATGAAAATATAATACAGGTAACGTATATACATAGACAAAACCAAAAATAAAAGAATGATACACATAATCAACATAAAATAATAAAAATGAGCAAAAGAGACTTAAAACATGAACTTGAACCTTACTGAGCACCATTCTAGGTGATCCTGAAATGATCAGAAGGCTTACAGGACATATATTAGTATTGGTTGAAGTAATAACATCTTTATTAAGCACTAGCAGTGCTACCCATCTAAGATGGATGAAATCTAATAAATCAACATAGATCACAGCATTATCATGTGTAGTACACCATCTGTTGGAATGTCTTTTGTAATGCATGTAGTAATAAAACCCATTGCATCTGTCATTACAAACAGATGATGTATCACAATCATTTGTAGTAATAAAATGTATTGCATTTGTCATTCCTACAGATGGCACATTACAAACATTTGTAGTAATAAATTGCATTGCATTTTGCATTCCAACAGATGGCACATCACAAACATTAGCACTGCTTTTACGAATCCTGTATCAAATGGCAGTACTGGGCAGACATGCACATACAAAAACATTCAGACACTTGTTCTTTTAATAAGCTGATATCTGTCTGTCAGGCAGTCGCCCTGTGTTGGATGTATTCAGTGTTAATGTTTGCAGTGCACTGTGTCCATCTGGTTTTCTCTGTTATATGCCATTTGGTATAGGATTCATAAAAGCAGTGCTAATGTTTGTGATGTGTCATCTGTTGGAGAGCAGAAATATAGCAACCGGACCCACACACAGAGACACAGACACAACCTTTTACTAAGGGGGGTTAGGGAGAATTTTAAAATAAACGGGATCTGTTGTAATGTGTTGGCATGGAGTTTACTTTTAATTATACACTGCTTAAGTAAGGGACCAAGAGAAGAGAGCTCAGGACATTCCAGGTTTAAGATTTCAGACTGAATCTTATAAAGTAAGTTCCTGAGGGAATATGTGTTTGACAAAAACCGGCTTCACACATTAAAAGCCATATTTAAAATGGAATGCCAAAATAAGAAAGGCACACAATCTGATCTTTTTAACTCAAGTATATAGAATTAGTTTACAAATTGCAGGCTCATAGCACTTGAATCCAAGGTTCATCACTGGATATCTCTGAGAGTTTGTGAGTTTTCTGAGAGCTTGTAACTTCCTCTGGCTATTATCTTTACTCCCATAATCCAAATATATTCATGATAAAATGGCTTGACATTTCATTCTTTTATTAGAATAAAACTGATTTGTTGATAACGCAAGGCACCCTTCTCTGTAATTGGGTTTAAATGTCTGTAAATAATCATCTGACAAAAAAAGCTTATTTGTCATGTACTTCAAAGGCATCATTTAAAATGAACTGAAAGCAAAATTGTGTTTGAATCCCAAAAATGCACACAAGTAAAATGTAAACATTATTTAGTTCAAAACAGACCCCATACTGAGGCTTCACTGAAACCAATGACAATTTCCTTTGAGAATCAAAAAAATATAAAACCAGAAAAACCAAAAAGTTTGGTTTACATAATTTTCTACACACAAGCAGAAACAAACATTGATTTAAAAGTAGCCAAACAGATCTAAAATCTGAACATTTTATTAGTTGAAAACATTAATTAAAGTATTTCTAAAGAGCATATATGTATATAAACAACCCAATAATACAATTTCCAAAGGGAAGAACATATTCAGATTACTGGGACAAATTATATAAACATTAGCACTGTTAAGAAATATGAAAACTATAATGGACTATGCATTTCTAGTCAATAAAGCTTTAACCAAATTAATAAAGCATCAAAAAAATTAAGTACTGCATATTTTTCATTCTATTCTTTTTTTGATCATGATACGTATTTTTTAAAAAAGGTTATACGAGTTGTCGTAAACATACTAATAGAGCAGAAAATACTTTGCATGCCAGCACTGATCTTGTGTTCCTGTCTGACAACTCATTTCAGTCTTGAGAAATGCTTAAATATAGGCAGAACACAAGTGGCACTCATTGATTTATGCAATTGTCCATCACAAATTAATTAAAGCGGCCTTTGTTTTATTATTTTTTTAATTACCAGTCCCCAGTGGCATCAGATTAAGACAGCATGTTTCTGTAGCAAAGAAAAAGAAAATGACAACTTGTTTGTAATTTTACAGAAACAATGCCTGTCATGCAGTAGGTGGTTCTATGGCTTTGAGGAATTTGCAGACAGAAGCAGTTTTGAAATGCCCTGAGATATATAAAAAAGAAAAAAAAACCATCTGGTAATATTGATGCTGCACTTCTAAAATTTATGAAACTGTGGTCAGAGACAGTAGGGAAAAATGTTTGACAAGCAGTTTTCTGGAATGATTTCAGACTTAAGCAAACAACATCTGTTACTATTGATTCTTTAGTTTGTAGAGCGAGTTTTCGAAAATGCAAAATAGAATGGATAAAATCATATTGAACGTATTTTTTTTAAATCTGTGGTTCTCTAGAAAATCATATTTTTTTTTACATGAATTTCCTAACTGATTAAACTTTTTCAAAATAATGAACCACAGTTTAGTACAAAGTAGCTCACAGGATTCTGTTTAGTTTTAAAACTACAGTATAGGAAAATGTGATTTTCACGCAAGACAAAATGAGAGGCATTAATAGCTTACCAAATGAGAAGGGTCAATACCCAGATTGATAGTGAGAGTAGCATGTCAGCAGTGAATCAGCAAATCATTCGGAAGTCCAATTCAGAATTGCCAGGGCTGGAACCAATCCCAGCAGCATCAGATGCAAGGCAGGAGTGAGTAAAGGTGCTATATAAATAAAACGTATTATTCTTATTCTTTGTCTTATTATTATTTGAGAACTTGAGTATTTGAGGGGTTACCAGCCCTTCACAAGGCACGCAAAATATTAATCAGAAGAAGTTATGTCAAGTTTTAAGAATGCACTGGCACCCTCACACATTAGGATGCTGACGCCCTTTGGTAGTTTGAAAAGCAACACTGTTGACTTCAGATGTAAGGGAGCTAAATTACAAGCAGAGACAGTCGAAACTGAATCTGCACAGGCTCAGAAAATAACAAAGAGAGGGTAGACAGAGGTATTTAAATTCCTGAAGGACATCAACAAGATCAAAGGTTTTCAAAAAACTCAGACCCATTAATAACTTGGTGACTACTTTATGATGTTCACATATTTTTTCCTTTGTTTGTATGAGTTTTCCTCCTCTAGTCGTAACACATACCATTAAATGAATTAATGACGACAAACTGAGAAAGGGGTGAGCATGGATGTGTGTGTCCTGTGAGATAAATATTTTAGTGCTGTCAAGCCATTAGAAACAATTAACTAGTTGATAATGGGGTTTCCCTATGATTAATTGTGATTAATCACATTTTTTAAAATAGCCCGAAGGATGCATCAAGTAAAGCACTTTCAAATAAACATAAAAATTGGTTTTAAAGGAAAATAATAGCATTGTCTCTGCAAATGGCACACCAAATGTCAAATGTAAAGATGTGCTCCACGGTGACTGCAGGTTTTCATTAATCAGAAGCCAGCTCTTGCTGTTCTGTAACTTCTTGTTTAATTAGATGACTTGCCTCAGCACATTGTCTGCCATCTCACAAAATCCTAATAGTGCCTGTTTTACATCTCCATGAACTTTAAAGTGATACTCATTGCAGTCTTTAGTCTGATAGATGCTCCTTCTTTCTACTGGAGTTGCCCCCTGGATTTTGGGTTCCAGAGAAAGACTCTGTACCTGAACATGAAGGTTTTTTCTACATTGGATCTTCGTCTTTTATGAAAAGTCTGCTGGATTCCTCATTTTAGCTTTTCTTGCTTATAATGTGTTACAGCCATCTTCAGCATTGCACTTATTCAAAAATTCTCTCTTGGAGATGGCTTTGCTTCACTGTTTGAGATGCACAGCCAAATGTTTTTGACAAATGAAGAACGATGCGTACACATGCACAAAGTAAGCAAGATTTTAAATCAAAGCAGTGTCTCTTCTGATTACACAGTAGTCCACTTATGATAGTTGGTCATCTGCATCTTTGAAACCCATAGAATCTTGAACATACCCATCATTTAATTACTGGTCATCCTAATCTGATATAGCTTGGGAAGATGCTTGGTAGATGTTGCTTTATCTTAAATAGCAATGCTCTTATCAGATGCAGCACGAAGGGCTGGGGTACAAATGTTGGGCTGGTCTAGGTACAGGTTGAGGAATATTGTGAGTTCTGCTCTGCCTCTGAGAAATAACTTTCAAGTCTGTTAATCATTCCAGAATGCAAATTAAAAACAGAGGAGGTAGAGTTAGAAGATTCCTTTCTGATACAGCATACACAGCGTAACATACATGTCAACCATATACTGAACAAGACCGCTATCATAGCAACACATCATTAGGGTAAATCTGACCTATCTCACAATATCCTAAGCCCTGCTCTTTTTCCGCTGTTTATAAGGAATCCAAGTCTCTGTGATAGGAAATACCAGTTATTACTACAGGAACTCTCCTGACCTCTGTTTCTTAAAACCAAAAAAGTCAGAGGAATGTGAGACCATGATGGTCTGTACTCATATTGGAAATGAACATTAAGGAATTGTTTTCCTCTTCTGTCTACCTTAGGACATCTGCATTATGATGTGACACGTGTGCAGTCCCAATCAAACTCCAAGGGTGGCTCACGGCTTGAAACCAGCAGTGAGAGTTTCACTGAGGGAGTGAGGACATAACAGGACAAATATTTTATAAAGTATATTTAACAGCACACTCTGTATATGATGTTTTAGCAGGGAAGGTTTTGTGTTCCACTTAATGGCAAAGTAGAAACACAAGGCTCACTTCTACTTACACCAACATTTTTGTAAAAATTTCCTCTTAAAGTGAAATTTAAAATCTTAGGCGACTGCGTTCCTTTAATATGGGACGTGACGTTCTTCACATCTTCTACAGTTTTGTGATGGCCAGTACAATTTTCTAAACTGTGGTGTGCTGGGCTGGTAACATCACTTCAGCAGAGGTTAACTAAAATGTCAAGCTTAGTTATGGGACACACTCTGGACCCCTTGTAGGAAGTAGCACAGGAGAGAACTTAAACAAAACTGAGTGAGATTATGAACAATGGTGCACATCCTCTCTCTGACACACCAACACTGAGGACTTTCAGGCAACAAATCATTCAGCGGAAATGGGGCTCCTTTTTCCAGCAGCAATACATCTGCATAATGTCTCACTGTGACTGTAACTGCCAAGTCAGAACTTTCCTTTCTTTTTAATTTTTTTTCCTTTTTAGCCTTTCTGGTGTCTGTTCAGACCATACATGTGTATTTATTTATCTACCCATTTTTGTGTTTATTTATTGAAAGAGCTTCTGTAAAAAGCCAAATTTCCCCCTGGGGACAAATAAAGTTCTGTCCAATCTAATCTAGTAATATGGACTATATGATGTAAAGAGCAAATTAATGGATTTGTACTCTCTCATCACAAAGATCATATTATTAAAACGCACCTCTCTTCCTTACAATGAGTATGCACCATAACGTTTGTGATTTTTTATATAATAATTATCAAACATCACTGTAGACTGACGCACCAAATTTCAAAATTATTTAGATCTCAGCTACAAAATTAAAAAAATTCTAATGTATGTAAATAGCTAATTAAAATAAATGTAATTGCTTTATGCTTCATTTTTCGTTTTTATCTCTACAATGTATTTGGTCTATAAATGTAAAAATCCTTTAATAAAATATGCTTCATCAAATTGTATTGTAACTTTGTCAGATTTAACTGTTACCATGAATAAATTAAAAAAAAATGTGACATGATCTGACGTGAACTATGGAAATATTGTTTGAGCACCTACTGCATTACAGGTTATGTTGGAATTGCATTTGGGGTTTGGAGTTCTTTTAGGGGTGGCTTTGCTTCTGCAAGTGAAACAGTAGCTGGAAATGGCCTGTGAGTATCTATAATATGTCCTTAGAAAAGTTAAATTTTACACTGATGAGAAAGCCACTAAAGAATGTGGTTTTCTCAGTTCTTTGGATTCTGGTTTGATTTCCAAAGGGATGTAAGAGATTCCTCACTGAGCTACATCTCCAATAAAAAACAGTGAAGCATTGTGAATTAATGATGCTCAGCAAAATATTCAATTTTATCAGATCAATTTATTTTCAGTCCAACATCACTTGTAATGGAATATGCTATGAACCATCTTCAAATGTGCTATGGTCCTGCAATATGACCATGACAAATGGGCCATGACTACTTTGGATTTTGCAGTAGTAAACCAATTTAAAAATAAAAACATTTTCAGATGTTTAAATCTCAATATAATGCTAAGGGAATGGTTTAGTTTTAATTAGGCACTGAAAAAAATAAAATGTGGTTTATTGTTTACATTAAAGAAATGTGCAGCAATTTAGCAAAGCATTGTTACACATATATTAATATAAATCTCTGTAATAACATAACACATATGCAGTACATTTTAAAAATTAATGCTTGTGTGGTGGCAAAGATGTTTTGAAAGACTAAACAAAATCTGTTGGCCTTTCAGATATACTTTAGGATAAGCTGCAAGTTATATTTATTGGGAAAAATTATATTTAATAGATTAATGTAATGAATAATAATGAAAAAATAAACATAAATTTATTGAAAGAATGAGTAGTGCCTGCTCAGTTTGAAAAATGTTTTAAGACACAATTACAACACTGCACTACTCTTTGTCATACAAGGCTGAAAAATGAACCGGGATCAGTGTAATATTAATTCCTTAGAATCCTGCATTCCAGCATTTATGTTGTTTCATGCAGTACTCTAGATTAAATAGTATAGTTAATAAATAAAACAAGAATCTAGCTTATTGTATCTTTATTCATTAATTAGAGGTCAGTCTGTTTCATGATGGCTGTTACCAAACTAATATGACTTTGAATGGGGTCAAGAATAAAAGAAGTGAATTCACAAGCTACCCTTTTCTGTAACTATGGTACATGAATAAAATTTTAAACACTTGGATATATTTATCTATTATATTCATGAAATAACACAAGAATGTTGTCAAATCTTGGAGTCACATAACAATATGAATAGAAGTGCAAAAGCTGCAAAGGTGCCCATGAATCTCTGTCCAAATGTTCAGGTAGGAGTAACTAATCTGCCATGCAGTAAAGGTCTTAAACGGGATTAAGAGAAACTTGGGAAGACCTGGAATTGAAGGAAAATTGAAAGGAGACAGTTGAGACAATAGGACAATATAGGGACATCAAGTGAGGGCACTGCAAGAATGGGCTGCAAGCAGCCTATATTTAAAATCAAATGGGATTGTGCATTATTAGGATATACTTGAACCTTTGGGTGAGCATGTGTTATTTACTTATTTATTTATTTAAAACAAATTGAGATATCATTATTAAATTTATTAAGTGTACCAGGTTCCTGAGTGCTTTCATTGTTACTGCATACCCTGTTGCCAGATTTATGATTTAGATAGCTCAACATGAAAAATATTAAGTACCTAGCATTAAAAATGACTAAAATATGACAGAGCTATTGCTGAGCTGTTAATTCCAAAGAGAGAAGCAAAACATGTTTTTATCTGTGATGTCAGTGATCACATAATAAAAAATGAAATATTTTGTAGAGAATTAATATTTGTGATAGATAGATAGATAGATAGATAGATAGATAGATAGATAGATAGATAGATAGATAGATAGATAGATAGATAGATAGATAGATAGATAGATAGATAGATAGATAGATAGATAGTGCAAGAAATTATATTTTTGTTTTTGTTTTCATCTTCCTTGTGAGGGCTGCTGTTGGCTCTTGTGCCACTCGATTGTGCATGGATCGAATATAAATGAATAACTAAAACAAATATCATACTCCAACCATTTATTACCAAACCTGCTTAATCTAGTCCAGGTATGCATTGATCAGAACCAGGCCTGAACAGGCCACTAGTTCTACCAAACCTGCTAAATCTAGTTCATGAATGAACCTATTCCAGGAACCAAAGCAGGTCACTAGTTCACAAAGTTCACAAGGCACACTCACGTGCACACACATTCATACCAGACTAATGTGGAGATTAGGACCAAAACACAAAGACATGGAGAGAGCATACAGATTTCAAACAGACAGAGTCCAAACCAGGGGTCGAATGCATTATCTTGATCTGTGAGGCCTAATTATAATTTGTTATATATAGTTTTTAGCAGGGAGGCATGGTGGTCCAGTCATAATAATCCCTGCTTGATGCCTCCTACATGCTGGGCTTGAGTCACATCTCTGGCCATTGTCAAAGCATGGAGCTTGCAGGTTCTCTACATGTTGTGTGCATTTTTTAATGATCACTCAGGTTTCCCACCCACATTCTAAAGAATTACTGTACATGTTATAATAATTAGTGATTCCACTTTGGCCTTGTGTGAGTCAGAATATGAAATGTGCATTAGTGGGGCTTGTCCCACATCCAGGGTCAATAACTTATGTCTGTTGTTGCTGCAGATAAACCTTAACTAGATTAATTAGGTTTGAGTGTCTAATATTTATTTGCATTTTGATGGAGGAAATGCCTTGCTTTGCTACTTGATATAATTGCAATTGAAGATTGTTTCAAGGAAGGTTTCCTCTTCTCCAGATAAAGACCGTGAAAAAAACTGGCTTGGCCAGCGACCTAGCTGTAAAATACTGAAAACACATTAAAATTAACTTTAACTCCTTTTTAACATTATAGTCATGACAAGTCTTTTTACATAGTTCTAAATATCTGCTGAACACACTGTTAAGGTAAAATACTGTATTAGGGTGTTAATGAGATATTCTAGGAACACACTGTAAAGCTGCATGCTTTATATTAGGATAGCAATTGATTTCCTCTGTCATATCAATTATCTTAAGTGGCCACTTAAAATGTTCCATTACCAATGTTAGATTTAACACTTAAGATATTTCTGTCTTATGGCCCCAGTAAGATAGAAAATCTTGTATTCTTGAACTTCAAAAAGAAAGGTAGTAGCTAAATTAGAAATGCAGGCATCAGCACAACTAAAGCGGTGAGATGATTTGCTCACCAAAATGTTAAACAGGTCCATCGTACTCATATGCACTGTGTATTAATGATTCTTCCCAATACCATAGCTTTCCAAGGACTGAACTGCTTTTTGTAATAATAATGATGATAATAATAACAATAAAGTCTTTGCACAACACCAACTCACTCTCTTGGTCACACCCTTGATCTCGTTCTTATACGTGATATTTCAGTTAATAATACTGATTTATGTGATGTTTCTTTTACTGATCACTTTTCTATAATGATGGATTTGAATATTACTGTTGATGTTCCTATTACTAGTTGTGCTCCACGCTGTTCTCGCTTTTTAAATTCTTCTATTATATCCAATTTTAAAACCATATTCTCTAGATTATTCTTGATGTACATGTCCAATATGATGGTATCGATGATTCTGTTTTAGAATTTAATTCTTCTTGTAAAACAAACAGTTTTACACTCAATTGCTCCGCTCAAGATACGCTGTAATAAGGGAAGACCTGATCCCTGGCTAAATTAAATTATGCGACCGCTACGCCGCTCCTGTCGAACTGCGGAACGGCGTTGGAAAAAAGATGGACTGATTGTTTCTAAACTGATTTTTAGGACTTCTCTATTCAACTTCCAGGTTGCAGTTAAGAAAGCTAAACTTGATTTCTTCGCTGATTTAGTATCCCGTCATTCTAAGAATTCTAGGGTCTTATTTAATTCAGTTAATGCGGCCATTCACCCTCATTTTGTGACGGGAGTAAATAGTACTGTTCTTTCATGTGAGCAGTTTCTTTCATTCTTTGTCAGTAAAATTGATACAATTCGCTGTGGTATTATTCCAACTGGCTATGAACTTCCTACTGTTAATCATGGCATTGTCTTGGAATCTTTTGATCTTGTCTCACTTTCACAGTTTAAAAGTACTATTGACAACCGTAAACCTACTCTCAGTCCTCTTGATATTGTACCACCACGCCATTTAGTGGAAGCCTTTGATGTTTTGGGTTCATCTTTGCTAGCCATTATTAATGATTCTATTAGTGAGGGGGTTGCGCTCTCATTTTTTAAACATGCTGCGGTGCATCCCTGTCTAAAAAAGGCAGAATTAGATGCTGGAGTTTGTGGTGTTATGGGTCCACAGCACTTCCATCAAAGGCCGTTTTTATTTTAAATAAATAATCGCCGCGCTTGTGGCTGAGGAGGGGGCGTGGTGGTTGTAACAAGCCGCAGGGCGGCCTGCGGTGTGGGCGGTTCTCACCTAAGTGCACAGGTGAGAGACTGCCCACATCCGTGATTGCACCTGTGGCTAATATGCTACAGCTGCTATGTCCCTCGGTATAAAGGGAAGTGCGAGTCGGTTAAGGGGAGAGAAAAAGTAGAAGAGGAAAAAGAAACGGAGGTTGCAGGAAGCAGCAGGAGGAGAAAGTCGGTGCGGGAGAACGAGTGAGTGCAGGTTCACGGGCAGCTGTACTGGTAGCTTGGGTGTATGGCCGACACCCGAAGTGTAGCAGCAGTGGTCGCTCCCGCAGAGTTGTTTCTGCAGGGCGGGAGTGACCAGAAGATGGATGACTCTCCGCGGAAGGCAGCGGGAGTTGGACTTGGGGCGAGTATTCCACAGCATGAGCGCCCTGGTTGCTGTGGAACCCAAGTCGCTGGCTGGAAGAGCCTACCGGAGCCAGGGATCGGTGAGGCAATCCAAATAGCGGAAGCAGGCAGAGAGAAAGTCAGCTGCAAGGAGGACGATTCTCCTGTGGAACGCCCATACGGGTATAGCAGGGGAGTTGCCAGAGGACAGAAGACACTGGGCTTTTTGATTTTAACATTGTTACTTCCTGTACTGTTTTACCTCGTGGTTTTTAGAAGAGTTTATTGATTTTAACCTCCACTTTTCTTTTATTGGATTATTTATTTGAATTGTTGAATCAACTGCACAGCACTTTATTTGAACACTTGTTTTGTTTTAATAAAAGCACTTTGCACTTTATAACCATCCTCTTGCTCAATTGTTTATTGCCCCACTGTCTAGCTCATCGGTGACATTACCAACGGTGTTGGGTTCAAGGGCTCCCAAACAGAAGATGGGAGCATGGAGCCGAACCCGCATCGTCACAGAGTTTTAGCCAATTTTCACCTGATTTCCCAATTGCCATTTCTGGCTAAAATATTAGAAAGAATTATTTATAATCAATTTGTTGGTCACCTTAACTCCAATAATTTATTTGAGATCTACCAATCTGACTTTAGGCATTATCATGGTGTTGAGATGGCCCTCCTGAAAGTATTCAATGACATCTCTATTATTACTGACTCCTTGTCCTCCTTGACCTGTCCGCTGCCTTTGACACTATTAACCATGAGACATTGCTGTTGCGGCTTGAACATCTTGTTGGGCTTAAAGGGGCTGCTCTTCACTGGTTCTGGTCATATCTAATTGGTAGACACTTTTCAGTGACTTTAAATTCCTCTTTTTCGTCTACTGCTCCTCTTAAATGTGGTGTTCCTCAGGGATCCATTTTGGGTCCTATTTTATTCTCTCTATACATTCACCCTATTGGAGCTAGTTTTAGGAAATTTAACATTTCTTTTCACTGCTATGCTGATGATACACCGGTTTATATTCCCGTCTTTAACTCTGCAATCAATCAACTGCACAACTGTCTTTTTGAACTAAGATCCTGGATGGCTAATGATTTTATTGATCTAAATCAAAATAAAATGGAGGTGTTTATAGTGGGTCCATAAGCTAAAGCCCAAATTGGTCTTGGACTTCTCAGCTCTTTCTTTGTCTTTTGTAAACCTCAAGTCCGTAATCTTGGTGTTATTTTTGACAGTAACCTCTCTTTTGAGAAACGGATTAATTGTGTAGTCAAGAGTTGCTTTTTCCAGCTTTGTCTTTTAGGTAAGATCAAGCCTTTTTTATCTTCTAGGGATCCTGAGAAAGCTACTCATGCTTTTATCTTTTCTTGCCTTGATTACTGCAACTCGCTGTATTCTGGGATTAGCAAGTTACAGTTAGCTTCTTTACATTGGCTGCCTGTCAGTTTTTCGAATTGATTTTAAAATCGTTGTTGCTAGTATTTTACATGGGCTTGCTCCTGCCTATTTATCTGAATTGTGTACTTTACACCAGTCATCAAGAGTGCTTAGATCTTCTGGTCAGTTGACTCTTGTTGTCCCTCATACCAAGTGTAAGACTAAGGGGGACAGGGCTTTTGCACCTGCTGCTCCCCGCCTGTGGAACTCTTTACCTCATTACATAAAGGAGTTGTCTACAACTGAACTGTTCAAAACAAGATTAAAGACTCATTTCTATTCACTTGCATTCCGTGACCTTCAGTAATACTGATGGTTTCCTCATTGTGATTATGTAATCTTACTTCTATTTATTATTTATTTTATTTATGTTCATTTATTTTATTTCCATTTATGTTATTTATGTTAATTGTGTGTTTTTTTCATCTTTTATTGTAAAGCACTTTGGCACAGCATTCCTATGGTGTTTTAAATGTGCTATATAAATATTTTGACATTGACATTGACAACAGTACAACAAAACTGAGATGCCATCCCCTATGATGCTAGTAAACAAAATAAATACCACCTTAATAAAACAACAAGCACCTGTCTTGTATTTACTTATTTTGTCAATGCCCTTACCCAAGTTGAATTTCAGATTTCAGATATAGGTGGTTAAATTTCTTTTGTATTTTAAGTTGGAGCACAGACAGGTGAAGTGACTTGCTCATGGCCACAAAGTGTCAAGTATCAGGATTTGAACCCATGACCTCAGATGTTGCATCAAAAACATTTTTAGCAATAACATGCATTGCATTTCTCATTCGAACAGATGGTACACACCTAACATTAACACTAGAATACCTGAAGCCTACAAAAAATGTTGTAATGCTGGGCCACCTTAAATTCCTTTTGGCACCTCTCCATCAGCGTCTTTGTTTTGCAAATGTGTCAATCAGCACAAGCAGCAAGCAGCCTGCTGTCCCATTCCACCTTAACCCCCCCCCACCCAACCAAACCCCCCCCCCCCCCCCCAACCGATGCAGCTTTAGTCATACACAAAGTTCTCCCAGCTCAAGTCTATTTATTTGGGTGTGAGGTGCCTGGAGTTGTAGAAGGTAAATAATATAGTGTTATTTGGAATACATTAGTTTCATGTGTGTTCTGTGTCTACAATGAACTGGGTAAATTCTTGATTCTTGAATAAAAGCACACTTGTTTTGTTATATCTTTTGTGTAAGTATTTGATATTTGAACTTCAGTCTTCACACATTATATATTTCACATCAACATTTTATTATTTTTTACTATAACATGGAAAAAAATTCTGTTTTAGATATGTGTTCAACATTTCTTGCCTCGCATTTCCTGTCATCCTACATTTACCCAAATCATTGTAGACACGGAACACACATGAAATGTTTGTATTCCAAATAATGAGATATTTATCCTATATAACTCAAGGCACCTCATACCCAATTAAAGATAATTGAGCTGGGAGAACGTCAGCTGCATTGGTGGGTGGGATGGAATAGCAAGCTGTTTGCTGCTTGTGCTGATCGACACATTTACAAAAAAAAGATGCTGATGAACAGGTGTGAAGGAATTTAAGGTGGCCCAGGATTATGACTTTTTTCATAGGCTTCAGGGATACTAGTGTTAATACTGTTTTTTTTATACATCCCATACCAAATGGCATATAACAGAGACATATGCATTGCATTTTTCATTCCAACAGATGGTGCATCACAAATATTTGTAGTAATGCATTTTATTACACCCCACCTGAATGACAAATGTAATTCATTTTATTACTACATGCATTATAAAGTAAGCTTAGAGATATGCAGGTAGATGATCCTATGGTGTCCTGAATAATGGACTATCTGTCTGTCAGACCATAATTTGTGAAATTCAAGGACTGTGTTTCTGATATGGATGTGAGCAACACTGGATCACCATAAGGAACAGTCCTGCCTCCTTTTCTCTTCACTCTGTATACCTCAGACTATAAATATAACACCATGTCAAGGTAATTTGCAGAAATTCTCAGATCATTCTGCACTTATAGGGTGTATCGATAAGGGGGGAAATACAGAGTATAGGAGTCAGGTGAAGAACTTTGTGTCTCATGCAGAAACAAATGTCTGCAACTTAACATTAGCAAAACCAACAAACTGGTTATTAACTTTCCCTGCACCAAACAGCCTCTATGCATGGTCACTATTCAAAAAGTGGATTTAGAGGTGGTCCTCCCTTAAAGTACATGGCAGTCCACATCAATGACAAGTTGGACTGGTGTTGGAACACAGAGGAACTATATAATAAAGGGCAGAGCAGGCTTTTATTGCTTAGGACACTGCATTCTTTTAATGTGTGAGGTGACATCCTTTACATCTTCTACAACTCTGTGATGGCAAGTGTGATTTTCTACATTATGGTGTGCTGGGATGGAAACATCACTTCAACAGAGGCACAACAAATCAACAAGCTAATTTAAAGGGAAGGCTAATTTATAGAATGCATTTGGGACCCCTGGAGGTCGTAGCAAAGGAGAGAATAAAAACATTATGAACAATGCTACACATCTTTTCTCTGACACACTAACACAACTGACTTTCAGCCAACAAATTATTCAGCAGCAGTGTGTCAGGAAATGTTACAGGGGTCCCTTTATACCAACAGTAATATGCCTGCACAATGTCACACTATTACTCAGAGGCGTAGCTAGGGTTTTAAGTGCCTGGGGACAACTGAAGATTTCGCGCCCCCTCCTGTTTGCCAAAATGCAATGGGGAAGGGAAAAAAGAAACATCAATTTGGCGCCCTGTGGACGCTGCGCCCGGGGACAGATGCCCCCCCTTGCCTCCACCTAGATATGCCACTGCTATTACTATGTTACTATGTATGACACTGCTATTGGTAGATGGGGCTTTGCTGCCTTTGTAGTTGGCGAAGTGTTGGATGCCTTGCCATGCGGTACTTGAAGGGGTGGTCCATTAGAAATATAATCCTCCATCTTCTGCCTATAGGATGCATTAGCCTCTTCGATTACTCTTTTCAGGTTAGATCTAGCCTTGCTATATAATTCCTTTTTGCCAGACCTAAAGGATAAATTTCATTCTTTCAGAAAAAGGTGGACTTCCCTGGTAATCCAAAAAAAAATTCCAAAAAGCTTGTCAACAGTAACACTGTCAACAACGCAGTACAGTATATAAAGCAGTACAGTAGAGCTGTACTCCTCAATGTCCTTTTGTACAAATAATTCCCAAAGTGCCTCTTCAAAATAGTCATGAAGTTGATGGGGAACCCTCTCAGGCCATGTCTTTACAATCCTAACTTTTGGTTTCATCTTACAGTACTGATGAGAGGTCAATGTGCTGGAGTTTGGAAAAGGGAGACTGGCCTGAGTGGGAAAGGCGGGAGATTTTATATCCTTTCCTAATATTACAGTAAACATTGTCCAATGTGTTTGACCTCTTATTGGATGTTACATGTTGACTGAATTTATTCAATACAATTTTCAGGTTTGTCTCATTAAAGTCCCCAGCTCTAATACAAACCTCATTGATGGAGTATATATGGCTACAATAACGACGACAGTTAACTCATGCGGGAGAAGAAAAGTTGATAGTATATTCTAAATCTGGAGGTGGAGGGGCAATAGCTATCAATGGTGGCAGCATTTGTACACCAGTTATTGTAATTATGTATATGCACAGTGACCTCATCTGCACTTACCATAGTCCTTGTTTCTATCACTGTGTGGTCTGCTAGCAAGTTTGCTTCTTCAGGGATCTCAGAGTGGAGCCAGGTCCCTGTTATTATCATAATAGAGAAATCCTTAACAGATTGTCATATGCAAATGACCAATTTTAGTCATTTTAATATGTAAAACTGAATTTGTCTTAATAAAGCAAAAATGAAAAGAGTCAGTTTGTTATACTTAATTAAAGGTACCTTACCATTGATTTTCTGTGTCATTCTCTGGTTTTCCTCCCACATTCAAAAGATGTGTGATTGCTTATGGTGTTTATTCTTTTAGAGAAGGTTTATGATAGACTGCCACATCAAGGTGTGTGAAAGTGTATGGTGAAGAAAAGAGTACCAGAGAAGTATGTGCTTATTGCCCAGATATGCATGAAGGAGTGAGGACCCCCGGAATTGGGGTAACAGACAAGGTTTCAGTTAAAGTAGTTGTGTACCAGAGATCTTCTATAAGTTCTTACCACTTTGATCTGGTTATGAATGTGTTGACTCGTGGGATAAAAGATCAATCCCCTGGTACTTGGTTTTTACTAATGATGTTGTGTTGAGTAGCACCAGAAAGAAGGAAGCAGAGAAGAAGAATGTAAAAGGGCTTTGGTAGATAGAAGTTTGGAGATTAATAGGAAGAAGACAGAAAATGTGAAGTTTAAATATGACATTGATTCAGAAGTTAGACTGCAGGGAGAGTCATTGAAAAGTCAGTAGCTGCATGTCAGTAGCTAGAATCTATTGTAGCCCAGGATGGGTAGAAAGATAACCCCCAGAGTGCAATGTGGATTGAGCAGTTGGAGGAATGTATCATGAGTATTGTGTAATTGAAGAATTAAAAGGAGGGTTAAGGTTAAAAGGAGAAGTTTTTTAAGACAGTGGTAAGACCAGCAACAACATATAGAGCCAAGAAATGGGCAGCAAAGGAGTGCAAGAGAGGACATTGGGTGAGGCAGTAAAGAGAGCTCATGAGAAAAAGTTAGATGTGCCAGAAATTAGAGTGTTGAGATGGATGTGTGGAGTTACAAAGAAACACTGAAGAATAAACGAGACAACCAAAGGTATAACAAAAGTAGTACTGTACAGGACAGTAAGTAATGTGGTATGGTCATGTGATGATGAGGAACAATGATAGTAAAAGACAGGAATGGAAGTACATGGGGAGAGAACGGAGGCCAAAGAGGAGATGGGTGGATAGATTAAAGGACGACTTGCAGGAAAAGGATATGACTGGGGAGGAGGTGAAGAGCTAACCTGTATGTGGAAGGTTGGTCAAAGACACTGACCTCACATAGAAAAAGATAAAGAAAAAGAAGAGATCAAAAGATGTGTGCATTAGGTTAACTGGTGACAATAAATTGTCCTTGTATGAGTGAGCAAGTGTGGAGATGTTTGTGGATTCAAATAGGATTGTGCCCCGAAATAGACAGACACCCCAATCAGCATTGGATCCTGCCTCATACTTGATAATAGTAGGATGTGCTCTGGTTCTCACAATCTGTAACTGGAAATAGATGCGTGGATACACCATTTGCTCCAGTGTAATTCTCTCTATATCGCTGTAATAGTGATGCTTTTAAAAAATGATGTGGGATAATCAGTAATACTAACTTCTTCTTCTTCTTCTTCTTTCGGCTGCTCCCATTAGGGGTTGCCACAGCAGATCATCTTCTTCCATACCTTTCTGTCCTCTGCATCTTGTTCTATTACACCCAGCACCTGCATGTCCTCTATCACCACATCCATAAACCTTCTCTTAGGCCATAAAGTCTGTGTGCAATTCAAAATAGTTGGAACTTTGTAATTATATGTGATAGGAAAAAATCATAAAAAGGATTAGAAAGCTTGATGTATCTATTTTTTTTGTCTTTAGATTCTGCAGACAAGACTTCACATGAAAGCATACAAAATTTAAGTGCATCAAATGTTGTTAGAAGAGGACTAACTTTCTGTCACCAGTTTAATGAAAAACTTAGCAATGATGATGTATTTTTGAGTAATTTAATGTTCTCTGATGAAGCAACCCTCCACATTAGTGGCAAGGTCAACAGGCATAATTGCCGTATTTGGGGAAATGAAAATCCACACGAGTCTGTTGAACATGTAAGAGATTATCCCAAAGTTAATGTGTGGTGTGCTTTGGGAATAAATCGAGTCATAGGGCCGTTCTTTTTTGAAGGGTGTGTTGTTAATGGTGATAGCTATTTAGAAATGCTGCAAAATTACTTTATTCCTCAACTTGAACAATTAGGACTGATAGAGCATACAGTGTTTCAACAAGATGGTGCTCCTTGTCACTTTGCTTTGCATGTTATACAGTTTCTACATGAGAAATTCCCTAACAGATGGATTGGAAGAGGTGGACCATTTTCTTGGCCTCCACGTTCGCCACATTAGACTCCACTGGATTTCTTTTTATGGGGACATGTGATAACTAATCCTTATTTAACCAAACCTTGATCTTTAGAAGACTTGCAAGCTAGGATAACTGATGTGATTGCTGGTATTACTGAAAATCAGCTTGAAAATGTATTCTGAGAACTACAGACTTGTATTACCCTTTGTATTAGTAATGATGGTGGACATGTTGAAAATTAACAATTACAATAAAAAATGTAAGTGTTTCTTCTTTCTAATCCTTTTTAAAGATTCTTTCTATCACATAAACTTACAAAGTTACAACTACAGTATTTTAAAATAGCATATGGACTTTATGGACACCCTATATATTAAATATATTATATAAATACATTATTATTATTATTATTATATATACAGCACCTACAGTGTTGAACACAGAGCTCTTCTGAACACAGAAGCTAATGTAGTGCCCCCTGTAAATGAGCCACAGGCACAACACCCAGGGGTGGAGCTGAAATATTAATTACCAGGGGTGCACACACACAGTTCATATAGTGGGATTATACACAGTGACTGAAAATCATTTATTTTAAATACATACTTTTCCCCCAGTTGTATCAATTATCCTTTGAAATTTATGAAAAGCCAAAACTGATCAAGACTTAATGAATTCTGCCTTCTGAATATCAGCAATATTAATAACAGGAAGAATTTAAGAAACATTCTTTACTTGCACTTTTTTTCACCATTTCACTTTTAACCTAAACCTGCTGTAAATATTTAATGGCAGGTGTTGGAAACTTGAAATATTTATGCTGAAATGTATATTGTGCCTTCAAGCTATTTCTTTGTACAAAAAGAACATACTGTGTTTGAGTTGTGACAGTTGTGTGTAATGATTGGGGAAAAACAATGAAGAAACAACTGGTGAGTTTATGACAGTAGACTGGCTTCTTTTCTCACTTAGCAATGAGCATGCATACCTTAATAATGTGAAGGTGCACTGAGTGACCTTGAATTCAATATACATCTTCCCACCTTATCTGAGTGATTCAACCATGATCAAGACTTTAGATGTGTTAGATAGATAGATAGATAGATAGATAGATAGATAGATAGATAGATAGATAGATAGATAGATAGATAGATAGATAGATAGATAGATAGATAGATAGATAGATAGATAGATAGATAGATAGATAGATAGATAGATAGATAGATAGATAGATAGATAGATACTTTATTAATCCCAAGGGGAAACTCACAAGTGGTTAGCATGAAACAGGCCTTAAATATTCTTTTTATTTAAACATGTAAAAAATGTCAAGGGTCTTGGCATTTGCACCAACTTACAAATAAACCAAAGATCTAAGTATATCAGAGGACTAAGACCATCTAATGTTACCTGTTAGTTCATTAGGAAAGGGTGACTCCATTATAATAAGGCTTCTGGGACAACCCTAAGGAAGCTCTCAGGATACTGTACAAGAGTGACAGACATAAGGGCAATAAAAAATGTATTAACGTATGCATGCTTCTGTTTATTATTCTAAAGAGTTAATATTAGGATTATTCTGCTACACATGCATGGAAAAAAACTGTAAAGCAACAACATCTTCCTGAGTTTTAATACAAATTGTTACAACTTGAGAGAAGCACATGAGAGACAGAAAGTTCAAAAGAAACATTACAAATGCACTTCTATTTTAAGGTCCATTTATCACAGCTTCCCTTAAGGCTTAGTGCCATTCGTATGCTCCACACTGAGCCAAACAATAAATAGAAGTTTAAAAAATGCTGTAGTGTACTGTAGATATACTGCGTTTCTGCTCAGTTTTGCCATACAGAGCCTGGTGCTCTCTTTCCAGTGGAAGGTTTATGACAAGTGAAAAAAAATATATATACTGTATGCAGAAACCAGCAGCAGCTAAGCAATAACTGAAGAAAAAAAAAGAAAAAAGAAAAGAGAAACTGTCATTTAATGCCAGGCAACAGCTCTGCCCCTTGTAGTTTTTTAAAATATCTTTGGATTTTGAAAAGGCCATAAGCATTTAAATGAATTACTCAAACATAAGCCAGCAGGAACATTTCTTTGAGTCAATCAGCAGTTGGTTTGTAATAACAGATTTTTTTTAAGAAAGCAATCACTTTTTAATTTTGCTTTCTAATGGAAATATAGGAGGCTAACTCATCAGTGACTGCAGATTCATAAAAGCATTCCTGCTTCCCTGTAAATAAGTACATAACTGCAGGTGTTCTGTTACAGTTGCTTATATGGCAGAAAGGTGATGGTCTCTGATTCTATTGCTGGAGACCTCCGTTTGCATCCTGCTGGGGTCTGTCACCAAGCTGTATCTTACTGCAGCTTTAATTTGCTTTTCTAATTTTTGTAAGCAAAAAGTACAGTGTCAGGGCCTAAGCTTTAAAAATGTTTGATCTTGTAGGAGGGCCCCCTGCTATGCTGTTGCCTGCCTGAATTGATACTATTTATTTGGTTAGGTTTTCTACATTATCTTGTGCCAATTATTAGGGAAAACTCAGAGGCAATTGAAGATGATGGAGGACAGCAGTGTGGTAGCCTATAGCGTAAAACTGCTGAGGCTGCCAAAGACAGGCTCTGCTTATACATAAAGATAAGAGAAGTAAAGCAAAGGGGGTTTTAGTTAGCATCTGTAAAGACTACAAACTAAAGAGGGCAAGGAACTTTAATGGACAAACTGCTTCACTTCAGTTAGGCTATTATTTGCGCAAATACTGCTTTCACTTCCTGATTGTTTTGACAAAAAAATTCTTTAATATCCCTTTTTTAATGTTATTTTCACTTTTTGCTGTTTTATAAACCTACTCCATACCGGATCAGTCGAGCCCCGAGTTAACAACAACCACGCCCAGTACTGTCCGTCAACAGGGCGATGGTGGAAATTGGGCTACTGTTGGCCGAAGAACCCAAAGAAGGAGAAGAAAGGAGGGAGATGTGTCTGGAGGCAGACTGAGGGTAGGAACTTTGAATGTTAGCAGTATGACTGGTAAGGGGAGAGAGTTAGCAGATATGATGGAGAGAAGGAAGGTTGATATATTGTGCATGCAAGAGACTAAATGGAAGGGGAGTAAGGCCAGATGAATTGGAGGTAGATTCAAATTGTTCTATCATGATGTGGATGTGAGGAGAAATGGGGTAGGGGTTATTCTGAAGGAACAGTATGTCAAGAGTGTTTTGGAGGTGAAAAAGAGTGTCAGACAGAGTAATGATTATGAAGCTGGAAATTGGAGTGCATATGCCCTGAAAGTTGGGTGTGCGATGGATGAGAAAGAAGATTTTTGGAGTGAGTTGGATGAAATGATGAACAGTGTACCCAAGGGACACAAAGTGATGATTGGAGCGGATTTCAATGGACATGTTGGTGAAGGGAACAGAGGAGACAAGGGGGTGATGGGTTGGTATGGTGTCAAGGAGAGGAATGAAGAAGGTCAGATGATAGTGGATTTTGCCAAAAGAATGGACATGGCTGTGGTGAATATGTATTTTAAGAAGAGGGAGGAACATAGGGTTACATACAAGAGTGGAGGAAGACGCACACAGGTAGATGCATCCTATGCAGAAGAGTCATTCTGAAGGAGATTGAAGACTGCAAAGTGGTGGCAGGGGAAAGTATAGTTAAGCAGCATAGGATGGTGGTCTGTAGGATGATGTTGGGGATCAAGAAGAGGAAGAGAGTGAGGGCAGAGCCAAGGATCAAAGGGTGGAAGTTGAAAAAGGAAGACTGCAAGGCTGAGTTTAGGGAGAAGGTGAGACAGGCACTAGGTGGCAGTGAAGAGTTACCAGACAGTTCTGGAAACTACAGCAGAAGTAGTAAGGGTGACAGCAAGAAGGGTGCTTGGAGTGACATATGGATAGAGGAAGGAGGAAAAGGAAACCTGGTGGTGGAATGGGGAAATAAAGGAGAGTATACAGAGGAAGAGGATGGGAAAGAAGAAGTGGGATTGCAGAAAATAGACAGGAGTACAAGGAGATAAGGCGCAAGTTGAAGAGAGGGGTGGTGAAGGCTAAAGAAAAGGCGAATGATGAGCTGTATGAGAGGTTGGACACTAAGGAGGGAGAAAATGACCTGTACTGATTGGCTAGACAGAGGGACTGAGCTGGGAAAGATGTGCAGCAGGTTAGGGTGATAAAGGATAAAGATGGAAACATACTCTCACATACTTTCCATCTGTGTTGAGCAGATGGAAAGAGCACTTTGAGACGCTGATGAATGAAGAGAACGAGAGAGAGAAGAGGTAGGATGATGTGGAGATAGTGAATCAGGAAGTGCAACGGATTAGATAGATAGATAGATAGATAGATAGATACTTTATTAATCCCAAGATTAGCAAGGAGGAAGTAAGAACAGCTATGAAAAGGATGAAGAATAGAAAGGCAGTTGGTGCAGTTGGTCCAGATAGCATACCTGTGGAAGCATGGAGGTGTTTATGAGAGATGGCAGTGGAGTTTTTAACCAGATTGTTTAATGGAATCTTGGAAAGTGAGAGGATGCCTGAGGAGTGGAGAAGAAGTGTACTGGTGCAGATATTTAAAAATAAGGGGGATGTGTAGAGCTGTAGTAACTACAGGGGGATAAAATTGATGAGCCACAGCATGAAGTTATGGGAAAGAGTAGTGGAAGCTAGGTTAAGAAGTAAGGTGATAATTAGTGAGCAGCAGTATGGTTTCATGCCAAGAAAGACCACCACAGATGTGATGTTTGCTGTGAGGATGTTGATGGAGAAGTATAGAGAAGGCCAGAAGGAGTTACATTGCGTCTTTGTGGACCGGGAGAAAGCATATGACAGGGTGCCTCGAGAGGAGTTGTGGTATTGTATATTGAAGTCAGGAGTGGCAGAGAAGTACGTAAGAGTTCTACAGGATATGAGGGATATGACAGTGGTGAGGTCTGTGGTAGGAGTGACTGATGCATTCAACGTGATGGTGGGATTACATTAGGGATTGGCTCTGAGCCCTTTCTTATTTGCAATGGTGATGGACAGGTTGACAGACGAGATTAGACAGGAGTCCCCGTGGACTATGATGTTTGCTGATGACATTGTGATCTGTAGTGAGAGTAGGGAGCTGGTTGAGGAGACCCTGGAGAGGAGGAGATATGCTCTGGAGAGGAGAGGAATGAAGTTCAGTAGGAACAAGACAGAATACATGTGTGTAAATGAGAGAGGGGTCAGTGGAATGGTGAGGATGCAAGGAGTAGAGTTGGAAAATATGGATGAGTTTAAATACTTGGGATCAACAATACAGAGTTTTGGGGAGTGTGGAAGAGAGGTGAAAAAGAGAGTGCAGGCAGGGTGGAATGGGTGAAGAAGAGTGTCAGGAGTGATTTGTGACAGACGACCCTGAGACGGGTATCAGCAAGAGTGAAAGGGAAGGTCTACAGAACGGTAGTGAGACCAGCTATGTTATATGGGTTGGAGACGGTGGCACTGACCAGAAAGCAGGAGACAGAGCTGGAGGTGGCAGAGTTAAAGATACTAAGATTTGCATTGGGTGTGACGAGGATGAATAGGATTAGAAATGAGTACATTAGAGAGTCAGCTGAAGTTGGACGGTTGGGAGAAAAAGTCAGAGGCGAGATTGTGTTGGTTTGGACATGTGCAGAGGAATGATGCTGAGTATATTGGGAGAAGGATGCTAAGGATAGAGCTGCCAGGTAAGAGGAAAAGAGGAAGGCCTAAGAAGAGGTTTATGGATGTGGTGAGAGAGGACATGCAGGTGCTGGGTGTGACAGAGCAAGATGTAGAGGACAGGAAGATATGGAACAAGATGATCCGCTGTGGCAACCCCTAATGGCAGCAGCCGAATGAAGAAGAAGCCGTTTTATAAACCTACTACATATTTAGTTTTTAGACTAGACTAAATGGTGGTTATAATCATATAATCAAAATATGTCTATATAAAAACAATTTGTCAGATGTGGTACCATGGTGGCACGGAAAAGGATCATGGCCAAGTAAAGGGTATAAAGAGACACACAGAAAACCAAACTATCTACCAGTTTTGAGGGAATGGTGGCCACTGGGAGTGAAACACCTGGAAACAATAGTCCAGAAGTTTCCTCCCTGAGAAAGGTTGCAGTATTCTGGGAAGAAGGTTTTGCTATTTCCCACATGATGTTGCAGACCAGGGAGCTCAGTTTTTGACCCTTTATGTTATCTAAATTATTCTGGGCTGGAAGGTTGAGAGAAGGCTATTCCACTTTTTATAGATGTAATCCTGCCTGATAAAGAGAAAGCAGGACATGAACTTAGAGGCATGGACCTTCCAAAGTAAGAGCTTTGGACTATAATGTTCTATGGTGCCATAAGAGGCTTGAGAAAATACAGACTGATACCTGAATGCTGACATGATTCTGAAAAAGGACTGGCTGGTGTTTAGAGGCAACTCTCTGCTAGAACTCCATTGTTGGATAATTGCTCATTGGCAGAGAAGAATGAGAAGTATGAGGCAGTGTGAAAAGTAGCGTATTTTAATTGCATCAGCAAGTTAAAAACTGTAGCTGCCACTGCACCTAATACTTATAAATAATAGTAACATAATGTTAAGCCGGGTCTACTTAGGTATCAATTTTTTTTTGTTTGCCTTCTGATTGATACTTGTCAATCACCCTTAGTTTAGCCCTTCTTTTGGTTCATCTTCTCTCCTCATTCATGTTTCAGAGTGAGAATCAAAGCGGTAAAAGACTTGACTAGTTTATACCAAAATTTCCCGACTACCGCCTGTCATGTTTTGGTCAGTGTTCCTTCCCTGACTTATTATTTATGTTCCTTTTCTTTATCTTTTTCATTCATTTTTTATTTTAGAACCATTTAGCATGGTTACATATGCTAATATATGTCTTCACATATCAGTTTATTGGTATATTTAATGTATTATTGTTTCTGTTAAATTTAAAAGTATTTATGTACTGTTATTTTAAATTTCTTTATGCTCCCTGTATTTTGTGTGTGGTTTCCCAAAAGGCAAGCCACCTTTCCATCTCCATTGAAGGTCTTCTTCCAGTTCTAAAAAGGCTTATGTGATATGCAGTCTCTTGTGGTTCACTGAATATGCTTAGGAGGTGAGTTTGGTTAACAGTGCTGTTTCGGTATTCTTTGCTGGTTTTTTTGATCTTTTTGCATCTGTTTATTGGTTTACTCTATTGGACTAATTTCTGCTTTCAAAATGCCTTGCTGTCAACTCATTGAGTCTCTTTGTTTTGCTCTTTTAAATATGTATATATATAATTCACTAAGTCCATGGCAAGCAAGACACACGCAATGCATGGCAAGCAAGATGCACACAAGACAGAGCCCCGCCCACCAACAATTCACTGGGCAGCCGACCATGGCACGCAAGACAGAGACCAGTCCATGGCAAGCAAGACGCATGCAAGTCCATGGCAAGCAAGACGCACGCAAGACAGAGCCACGCCCACCAACTCACAGAGCCACGCTCACCAACAATTCACTAAGCAGCTGACCATGGCATGCAAGACAGAGACCACACAATGGCAAGCAAGACGCATGGAAGTCCATGGCAAGCAAGACGCATGCAAGACAGAGCCATGCCCGCCAACTCACACAGCCCCGCCCACCAACTCTATGACCATGGGATACGCACGACAGAGCCCCGCCCGCCAACTCTAACCTTCCTCCTGAGTCCACCCTCGCTCTCGAGGCACGCAACACCTCACCAAACACCGCCTCAGTCGCTTTCATCTCTGCTACAATCCACATGCACCTCTGAGCCATGTTGACTTTTCCTTGTTCTTTTTGGGTCCGGCTGCTTTTCTATATACAGTGGAACCTCGGTTCATGACCATAATTCATTCCATAACTCTGGTCGTAAACCGATTTGGTCGTGAACCGAAGCAATTTCCCCCATAGGATTTATGTAAATACAATTAATCCGTTCCAGACCATACGAACTGTATGTAAATATATATATTTTTTAAGTTTTTAAGCACAAATATAGTTAATTAAACCATAGAATGCACAGCGTAATAGTAAACTAAATGTAAAAACATTGAATAACACTGAGAAAACCATGAACAACAGAGAAAACTAACACTGCAATAGTTCGCGCTATATCGCTACCAACTGCTGGCTAAAAACACTTTTTTTTAATGAATTTTAAGCACGGGGAAAAAAATAAACATTTGAAAAATCCATAATTTAATAAACCACCAAGAAAAGTAACATTGCAACAATGCACGCTACGAACCGATCGCTGTAAACAGAAGTGAAAACAAAATCAATCCCAGTGCATTCTTTAACTGCCTTCCTACCTTATGCGTCCAGCTCTCTCTCTCACACTGCCTGTGTGTGTGCGTCTGTCTCTGTCTCGCGCTGCCTGTGTGTGTGCGCGTCTCTCTCTCGCGCTGCCTGTGTGTGTGCACGTCTCTCTGTCTCTCGCGCTGCCTATGTGTGTGCATCTTTCTCTCTCTCACGCTGCCTGTGTGTGTGCGCGTCTCTCTCTCGCGCTGCCTGTGTGTGTGCGCACACAGGAAATGCACAGGGAGAGACTGAACATGTACAAACCAAAAGGGAAACTGGCTTGTTCGTATACCAAGTGTATGGTTGTGAACCGAGGCAAAAGTTTGGCGAACGTTTTGGTCGTAAACCGATTTGTATGTGTACCAAGACGTTCGTGAACCGAGGTTCCACTGTATAATCCACCAAGTCGTCCGACCATGGGATACGCACGCAAGACAAAGCCCCGCCCGCCAGCTCTAACCCTCCACCTGCATCATGGGATATGCACGACAGAGCCCTGGCCCGCCAACTCTAACACTCCTCCTACATCCTACCTTCACATTGTTTTCCTTTTACAGTATTTCTGATCCCATTCAACAACTATATGGCAACATCGACTTCTCAACTGTGACTCCGGAACAACTCAGTACGCGAGCTATATTAAGTGTCACCAACGAAGACTCGCTACACTGTAATGAACAAGTACTGAAACTTATCCCTACCGACGAAGTAACTTTCACCAGGGTTGACTCCATCGTCACAGATGATCCCGTAGATCAAGTTTCATTCCCCGAAGAATTTCTTAACATTCTTACTCCCACTGGCATGCCACCGCATAAACTCAAATTTAAATTAGGTTCAGTCTTCATGCTTCTCAGAACCCTCATGCCAGCAAGAATTCTCTGTGATGACACTAGACTGACTGTTACCAGCATTCACCGCAATGTACTGGAGTGTAAAACTATTACAGCTCCTGCCTGTATCTGCCAAAACCAGTGTTCAGTCACAAACAATTATATACTGCTCTCTCCAGAGTTCCATCCTTTCATTCACTCACAGTCGTATCCTCAAACCCACCCCATTTGGACAACTGTGTCGTTCAGGAAGTGTTCACCCATCAATAAATAATTATGCGGCATGTGCTACGCCGCGAGTTGGTTAGTTTTATTATAATTTCTTATTTGTGTTAATGAA
>NC_041405.2:68374091-68411591 GCF_900747795.2 Erpetoichthys calabaricus
AGCGTTTGTATAAACTTAATTTAAAGTTACATTTTACACCGTGCTTTGTTTCCCTTATGAACTCGCTCCGTTCTCAATTGTTTAATTAATTTTTTGCTCTTCGCTGTTTGCGGCTGTTCCTCCATTTCCCCCCACTTCGTTCTTTTATCTCGCGAATATGTTATTGCAATCCTTAACGGGAGCGTTTCAATAAACTGATTGAAAATAGTTTTGCATTTACCTTTTTAGTAAAAGGCGAGCTTTTAAGCCTGAGAAATCACCCCGTAAATGCACACGTTTAATTGGACATGTGTTAATATGTATGGTTACACAGTATTAAAAGACAGTGAACAACGTCAGTTACCTTTGTTCCCGCGTTTGATAAAAGGTGAGCTTTTAAGCCTGAGAAATCACCCCGTAAATGCACACGTTTAATTGCACATGTGTTAATATGTATGCTTACACAGTATTAAAAGACAGTCAAAAATTAACGTCATTTACCTTCGTTCCCGCGTGCGACTCGTGCTGTAATCTCTTCCTTGTTTTTAGCTCACGTGATTACGTAGGAGGCGTGATGACGCGATACGTGACTCCGCCTCCTCCATTACAGTGTATGGACAAAAAATATGTTCCAGTTATGACCATTACGCTTTGAATTTCGAAATGAAACCTGCCTAACTTTTGTAAGTAAGCTGTAAGGAATGAGCCTGCCAAATTTCAGCCTTCCACCTACACGGGAAGTTGGAGAATTAGTGATGAGTGAGTCAGTGAGTCAGTCAGTCAGTCAGTGAGGGCTTTGCCTTTTATTATTATAGATATATGTATGTGTATATATATATATATATATATATATATATATATATATATATATATATATGACAGCAACACTCATAACAATGACAACACAATTACATTGACAATCATGTTACGTTATTTTAAAAATGTTTCCTTTACTTTTTCATAACCTCTTTAACACACTATTTCTCCACTGCGAAGCGCGGGTATTTTGCTAGTATACCAATAACAGTTTGTTAAGGATTTGTTTTTTTGTGAAGCTGCCTTCACTCGAGTGATCACTTCGAGCTGACTTGCTGGCTAACCATAAGCGTTACCTGGTAGGTAACCACCCATACAATCAGATTGTGAATCAGACTACGAATGCCGTGAATGTAATTACCCCGATCTACATGTTGTCAAATAAACGAACCACACGCCTTGGCGCAATTTTAGGGGCTTCACCTCTAGCGCTGACGTCCGAGGTTTGATTCCCGTAAGGGAGTGAAGTGAGTGGGTGGTTACCTACCAGGTAACGCTTATGGTTGGCCAGCAAGTCAGGTAACATCAGCCACGGTGCCTTCAGTTGTGAGAAGCAGATCATAGAATGGATGAAAATAGTTTACTGTCAAATAATGCAAAGAGTACGCGACACGTCTTTCCCCTTATTCTTAGCTCATCAGGCGTACAGACTCACTGCACTCGCTTACGGTAATCAAACCTCGGATGTCAGCGCTAGAGGGGCTTCGCAGCGGTGAAGTATTGCTTTTAAATTTTAATTAAGAAGAAAAGAAAACCTTTTTAAATTAAGTCTTAAAAAGAGGTGTAAAGATATTGACAATAAGCTACGCAAACCCACCAAGACATGCAATCGTTTAAATCAAGGCACGAGTCGAAAAACACCATCCCATAATATTAGTTAACGATTAACACATTTCTATATGTATTGTAAGCATACAATACAACTGATAATATGTTGCGCTTATTTATCTGGTGTACTGACATTTTTGCGCGTTTAACGGCTGAAATCTAACGTGGTTTGTGCCCTTCAGAATGAAAAGAGTTTGCATTTACCTTTTTAATAACAGGCGAGCTTTTAAGCCTGAGAAATCACCCCGTAAATGCACACGTTTAACTGCACATGTTAATATGTATGCTTACACAGTATTAAAAGACAGTCAACAATTAACGTCATTTACCTTCATTCCCGCGTTTGACTTGTGCTGTAAATCTCTTCCTCGTTTTCAGTTCACGTGATTACGTAGGAGGCGTAATACGTGATGTCGCAATACGTGACTCCGCCTCCTCCATTAGAGTATATGGACAAAAAACAGGTTCCAGTTATGACCATTACGCATAGAATTTCGAAATGAAACCTGCCTAACTTTTGTAAGTAAGCTGTAAAGAATGAGCCTGCCAAATTTCAGCCTTCTACCTACACGGGAAGTTGGAGAATTAGTGATGAGTGAGTCAGTCAAACAAGTTCCAGTTATGACCATTACGCGTAGAATTTCAAAATGAAACCTGCCTAACTTTTGTAAGTAAGCTGTAAGGAATGAGCCTGCCAAATTTCAGCCTTCTACCTACACGGGAAGTTGGAGAATTAGTGATGAGACAGTCAGTCAAACAAGTTCCAGTTATGACCATTACGCTTAGAATTTCGAAATGAAACCTGCCTAACTTTTGTAAGTAAGCTATAAGGAATGAGCCTGCCAAATTTCAGCCTTCTACCTACACGGGAAGTTAGAGAATTAGTGATGAGTCAGTCAGTGAGTCAGTGAGGGCTTTGCCTTTTATTAGTATAGATCATTCAAAATTGAACAAACTAAAGACTTTTTGTTAACACTACATTATTTTTAGTTAGTCTGATTTAAAATTATGTATTATATGAATTCTGTTGAGCATCAGGAATGACTGAGTCAACTCCCAATTTTGAGTGAACTCCACCATTATGATACTGAAATTTGGTTGCCGTAATGTATAATTTTAAGTTTGTACTGACTAAAATTTCACTCAGAGTAAACTTTTCAATTAATGTTATATTAACATTTTGAGAAATTGACCTGGTTGCCTTAAAATGACAAGTTCTTTCAACTCTTTACTTAAGTTACCATGACAAGAATTTGAAGTTCTATGCATTACAGCTATTCTACAAAAAAATGAACTGGATAACAGTCAAGCGAGCCAACATGATGTTGTAAAGAACAGAAAAATACATTTATTTCAAATATTTAATCCTTCATAATTCAGAACTATCAATGCAATGATTCTCCTTTTTCTGTCTGTGTGTTTGAGAAGACATAATATGGTGCATCACAAAATAATATCAGAGGTATGTTTTTTTTCTTAACAGTAATGCTGTGTGAGAGCATATTAACTCTCTGAACATGACACAAATGTGCATGTATATGTGTGGAGACATTAAATGCACAGAATTGTTAAATCAAATTTGAAAAAAATTTCTTTCACATTAGAATCTTAACTCTGACAATGGACACAGCTTCACACCAGTGAAATAAAGAACAATTGGTTGTGTGTGACTGAATCAAATGTTACAAAAGATACTTTAACAGTAACAAATATCAGGTGGAAAAAAGAAGCATTTAACTTTAAGTCCTTTTTTTAGTTACAACAAGGCATGAGAAAAAGAAAAGCAGACCTATTGACAAAAACACTGGAAAGAAACATTAGGACTTCTTTTCTCTTCATCAATTACACATACAGTATTCTTCTTCATCGAATTACACATACAGTATTCTTAAAAGAGTTTTCTGCAATAGTTTGTTCCGAAGTGCATGGACCTTTGCAGAGCATGTATCCCCACCAATGTATATTAAAATTTTTTGGATGACCTCGAATGTACTTCTCAACTCCTTAGGGTAACTGATGTTTAAGGCATAGAGAAGACCCATGAGAAGAACAAAGGCATTTGGGACATCCTTCAAGTCATGAAGTACAATCTGCTCCTCCAAAACCACTGCCACATTAATAATCTCCTGAGGGAGAAGGCTTGCAGGATTCTCTTCCGTTATCAAGAGGAGTCCAATATTCATTCCTCTGACAATATCATCTTCATCAGGCGTAGGCTAGTCAGAGAAGAAAGGCAATTTACAACTAGACATAAAAAAGTCTTAAAAAGCATTGTTCTTCAAAGTATATGGTACACTGCATACACATTTGCAGAATAACACTGTTTTGGTTTATTTGTTCAGATGGTTTCTAATTAAAACAGTGACTATGACTACTAAGTGCCAAGTTGCAGCTTTAATGTAAAGGGGATTATGTTTATATTGGGTAAATACTTTTTAATACATATTCAGATGAGCAAAACTCATTTGAAGACTGACAGCTCAAATGTTTTTAAGCAGAAGTGTTTAATTTCATCATTATTTGAAGCATAAAGAACTGGCCAAAATACTTTTATAAGTCTCTAGGTACATCACATTTGATTAGGGTTGCAAAATGAGGAAGCAGAGATCAATCCCAAAGAAGCAGCCCATCATGAAGTAGTCATCTGGCTGAAAAAAGACAGTGTGGCAGATTGACGGGGTCATTACATGGCCGGAATGCCTAAAAGGACCGGAAGGTGGCAGGAATAGCTTCCGGGCCACGATGGGGCAACCGCCCTGGAGCAGGAAAGGACCACGGGAGAAGAACAAAAAGCTTCTGGCCTGTTGGGACCTGTGGCCACCGCCAGGGAATGCCTCAAGCCTCGTAGGACTCGAAAATAGTTACTTCCGCCACAGTCGGGGCAAAGGGCAGCACTTTTGCCACACCAGGAAGTGCTGCTGGATGGACGTCATCAGACACCTGGAGCACATCTGGGCAGGGATGAAAGGCGCAGCATTCCTACAGTCTGAGAGCCAGAGTCAGGAGTGGGAGCAGGACGAAGCTCCCAGGAGGAGAACAGAAGCGGCCAAGGACTAAGACAGAGAGATATTTGGGGTGGTTATTGCTTTGTGCATTGTGTGGTGTTGTGGGACTGTGTTTATTTATGTTTAATAAACGTGTGCAATTTATAAAGAAGTGGTTTCCGACTGGTGGCTTCCATTGCAAATCTCACAATGGCGCCCGAACAGGGACCTTCCGCTTGTTACAAAGCGGGGGACCCAACAAATAAAATTTTTGTGAGCTGCCTGGTGCCTCAGTCGACCACACACACGTCCTGCAAGGAGACGGTCCGCACATGCACCGCGGACGTTCCGCGAATCGCTCTGAGGCCGTCTGAGATTCTCCAGAGTGCTGTCTTCCACCCAAGGGGGCTCAGATATGCCAGCCAAGGCAGAGGATTACCCAGTGTTCGTTGTCGCCAGAGGGACTGCAGTTGGCACAACCACTGATGCATCCGGAAGAGTAATCCTGGAACCATGTCAGTGGCAGGGGTGTGCCTATCCTGTCCGCGACACCGGGACAGCGTCGCTAGAGGAAGGGTAGAATCCGACACATCTCCAGAAGCCGAGGCAGAGTGGCTGGAATGCTATACCAGCACAACTTGAGACAAGGCTACAAGAATATTAAAACATAAGTTTTAGAACAAAGTGTATGGTCAAATGAAATTGACCTTTACCAGACTGAGGAAATTAGCTAAGTGAGGAGGCAATTGGCAGTAGCACCCAGTCACTGTTTCATTTCAAATCCAAATTTAAAATGCCTATAAAAAGTATTCACCCCCCTTGTCTTAAAACAATAAATCACAGTGCATTTCATTTGACTTTTTGATACTGATCAACAGAAAGATTCTTTCATATGAAAGTTCAGAAGTTTCTACAAGTTGGCTTAAATGTATTACAATTTTTTAAACAAAATAGATTACATAAGTATTCAGCCCCTTTAAATGACATGCCTAAATCATCACTGGTGTAGCAATTGGTTCTAGAGTGTAACAATTAGTTAAATGGAGATGGAGTTCCTATTTACAGTATTAAAATGGACAATATTGTAAGTAGGGACTCTCCTAGGAGGCAGTTTTGAGTATGCTTTACAAATGCATATTTTGAAGTATTCAGAAATTTTAAAACGTTTTGGGCTGAAAAAAATCACTAAATTTGTCTTTTGTTGGAAGTACCTGAACATTAAACAAAATCCTGATAAACCCATATTATTTATTTTGTTTAACCTCTGAATACCTTTCATTAACACTAAAATTACCAGAGTCTACGAAAAAAACTCGTAGATCCGGCCCACCTTAAAACCGTTCTCACCTCTCTTTTGTCTTCTAAATGTGCCAATTAAGAGGAGCAGCGAGCAGCCGGCTATTCCATCCCCCACCGTCGCAGAACGTTCACTAAGTTTTCCCAGCTCAGGCCTTGTTTGATTATATGGGAGTAACTGAACTGCTGGAGTTTTAGAATGGAAATAATAGATCACTATTTGGAATACATGCATTTCATGTGTGTTCCGTTTCTACAGTAATCTGTGTAAACACATTGCTAAAACAGAAACTTTTTCATATTTTAGTAATAAATGTTTACCAATATGTAGGGCATAAACTATCGAATCTGTGGAGCCTGAAGTACAAACATCAAATAAACACTTTCACAAAAGATTCAAGGATGATACAACGGCTTAATGCTATGGTTTGCTGACTTGGGGCACAGCAGCCCTGTCGTGCTACAGAGATGTGAGTTCAATTCCCAGCTTTGAAGAAAGTGTTTTTTTTTTTCCTCAAACGGACATTAAATTTATAAATTGGTATGCATTTGTAAATTCGTTAGAGTTTAAAATTCAATCGCGGTTATTTCTGTTGATTAATTCATGCTTTTTTACTTAAGAGTCAGAACAGAGCTTTTTCAGCTTATTCAGCTTCTGATCTGACTCAAACAGCGCCAGTTATAACTTCACACCGGATCTGACGCTGTTCGGTTTTCAAATAATATTGCATTACTTTGACGATGTTTTCTGATTGGTACTATTTGCGTCATAAAATGATTTCTTCAAAACGTCACATATATTTGTCTTTCTTTTTTAAAAATGTGCATTGTAGCACGCAGCAACTGGCCACCTGCATGTTCTTGCGCACACTGAATAAGACAGCGCTATATGCAATCATCAGATTCAAATGTTAACAGTTATATAGCATGGAATGGAAAATCAGCAGTTCTTAGCATTCCACCACGCAAGCTGTCATATCAACCGCCTACTGTAACTTGCTTCTTTTTTATTTGGTTATAGACTTGAATAAAAGTGCACTTGTTTTGTTATACTTTTACATCAACATATGTTCCTGTGTTTGAGCTACGTCGGCATGCTCAAAAAATACACGTGTCAAATGGTGGATGGTGGGGGGGGGGGGGTGGTGGTAGGGAAGGATCCTGAACGCGACTGAGACAATGAAAAGTGAATTTAAAGAAAAATAAACAAAGCTAACCTTTACAAATATCATAAATTTCACTGGCTGTTACAGACTGAAATCAAATGTATCTTTTTATTCTAAAATAGTGAAAATAAGAACACTTCTCAAAAGGGTCTTGTGCAGGATCGAATTCATGACCTTCTGATTCCCAGTCAGCGACTGATACTGTTGCGCCACGGAAACAATGATAGCTAATGAATGTCAATGTCACACACTAAAGCGGCTTTTTTTTGGCGGTGGCTTTTTTTTTGTACCTTTTGTGAAAGTGTTTCTTTGATATTTGGACTTCAGGCTTCATACATTTATAGTTTATGCCTACATTTTGTCATTTGCTACTAGAATATAAAAAAAACGTTTCTGTTTTTAACAATGTGTTTACACAGATTACTGTAGAAATGCAACACATATGAAATGCGTGTGTTCCAAATAACAATCTATTATTTCCACTCTAAAACTCCATTTCACTCCCAGATAATCAATCAAGGCATGAGGCTGGGAAAAGTTCGTTTACGTTCTAAGTCGTTGGGGGATGGATAGCCGGCTGCTGGCAGCTTGTCTTTATCAGTACATTTAGATGACAAAAGACGCTGGCGGAGAGGTGTGAACGGTTTTAAAGAAGCGATTTAAGGGTGGGCCGGATCTACGAGTTTTTTCGTAGGCTCTGGTAATTCTAGTGTTAAAGGAAGTTTGCACCCAATTCTGTATGTCTCAATCTGCTACTGATATAAAAGCAAGCTTATTACACAAACTTGTCAAACTGCATGTCTAGGCAGGTTAGAAACTAAGGGAGAAAAACCCCAAAAGAGCTGCTTCCACATTCAGTGATAAAACACTGTCAAGCCTGATCTACCAAACTGTGTCATACCAAAGAAGAAAATGTTCACCACCATTCCCCTCATAAAAACAATCAAAGCTGAGCGCAGACACCATATACATGTGACACATTTAACAATGGATAAAGCAGACAGCAAGGAGGATATGCCCATGTACCTCACAGATCTTGACAAGCTTGGTAGACTTCTCTCTGAGGAAATAAGGAAGGCCAAGGAGGACCGCGGCTCTCTTACGCTGGGGTTTGAGTTCTGCAACAAAGACACTGATCTGAACATTCTGATCATCTAATGATCACAATTAATTTGAGTGGTACCCATTTCAGAAAAACAAATTTATCAGATTGTTTTTTGGTTGACAGCTGGATTTCATTTATCAAAAGTAACAAATGTCATCAATTATGATTTTTTTTTTTGCTAAAATGCATTCAGAAATAAATTGAGCTTTGAAATCTAAGTACAAATACCAGAACCAAAGTAAAATATTACAAATGCTTACATCAACATCAACAGACTGGACAAGACTTCTGAAGTTCTTCAATTCCTGAGTCTCTTGCACGATACAGCCTCAACAATCCTGGCAGATATTTGTCAAGGCCATCAAAAAAGGTTTTCTTAAGGTCTGCAGAAACTATTCCTCGAAATTCTGCTGCAATCTGATGATACAGAAAAAGATAAAAGCAGTTTGTTTTGAGATTGGCAGGTAGTTTAACAATCTTAATCATTTATATTGCAGTGCAGTAAACTGTTGACAAAACCAAGTTTCACAAAGAGAATACTAACCTGTCTTTCCGTAAACAAAGCAGGCCACCTGATCATCACATCATTCACCAAGGGCTCCTCCTCAATCACTTCCTTTTGCCTCAAAGAAAATATACTGTCCATAAGGGCATTGACTTGCTTCCAGTCCACCACTCTTTTCTTCATTTCAAACTCCAATGTACTTCTTTCTGTTTCAAGACTGTTAAAACTTTTTCCCCGAGGACAGTCAGGCAGAAAATTCACCTCTGATTTCTTAGGCTTCTTCACCATTCCAGTTTTTCCCCCCAATGCTGACCTTTTCTGCCTGTTAGCAGTGAGATCTGAACATCCAGCAATGCATAATTTCTGCCTGAAATTTCCCACATGATGACCCAGGCTCTTTCAGACATGGATGCTTCCTTACCAGGGGCTTTTGCAACAGCATTATATTGCTCTCCACTTGGATATGCCTTGATGGTATACATAGATTCTGCCAGCTTGTCAAGAATGTCAATTTTCATTGTCTTTTGATACATTTAAGAGGGAGCCATTATTTAAATAAGATTAATTTCCTTGCTTGAGTTTGAGTTCAACGTCAGAGGAGAACGTTGGAATGACAAATGGATCTGGCCACTCTCGAAGATGACTGCAAGGTGAGTCTTCTGAAGAAGTGCCTAAGCTGGCAGTGTCAAAAGACGAGTCAGAGAGCTGGCAGTCAACTGAAGACAGAGGAGTGGTCTTCTGTATTACCCTCAGCGTTGCCCTCCCTTCATGCAGGTCAGATATGTTGGTTAAGTTACAAAGTTCATTTTGGAAAGCTGGGTCTTCAAATTCCAGGACCAAAACACCTTCCAAACTCAGCTCTTTGCGGAATATGGTGACCAGCTCCTCTACTGTCCTCTGGAAGACTTTCAAGTGAAACTCTTCTAATGTAATCAGGGGCAATAATAACTCAGAACAACATGGCTTCTGAAGAAACTGTAAAGAGAAAAGCGACAAGTTACTGTATAGATATCAACATATTCATTCAATAACACTACACACAAATCTAAGGATTAAACAAACACCACACAGTGGTTAGCTGATATTTTATTTTAAAAAAATAAGTGAAACCGGCAGAAGAATTTTTTTTTTCTTTTGTGGTCATAACATGATAAAAGTTTAACAATATCAATCGCTTACTGCAACTATTGTGCTGTGTCCCAGTGGACCAGAAATGCCTTTGGAGAGAAGAATTTTTTTCCTTGGATGGTGTATGATGAAAGGGCTGTAGTCATTCAGGTCCTGTGGATCTACAATAATGATATCAGAGAACTTTCCTTTGCATAATTCAAAACATCTGAGGTGTTTCACATACCATGCCATATAAGGTTCAACAATGAATGAAGCCTTCTGAAAAATAATTAGCACTTTAACTATTTTTCCAAAGTTAGGCAGCCCACTTTTGTGACCAAAAGACACAAACATACCCTCAGAGTACTTTGTGCCATGTAAGGATACAGCAGAGGTTAGACCAACAGACTCCACATTCTTATATTTACTCTGAATTGCTGTTTTTGTGGAGATCTCTAGAATATTTAGAGAAACATTTGTGAAATTCACCACCTCCAAGGCTGGCTTAAAGATACTTGGCATTTCAAGATGGTACACTGCAAATTGTTCTGTGCTTGCCAAAATTTAAAATCTTAGATCTAGAAATATGAGAATGTTTATCTTGTTTTAACAGAGTTATTTACTAGTTTCTATCTTTGAAGTCACTGTATATTCTTAAAATGATCACGAATGAGATCTTTAATGCCTTAATTAGTTAGAAAATCTTAAAACTGAGTAATTTACTTGTAAAATAAGCTACAATAGTTAGAGTATCAATCTGTGGGCATTCTCTTTCATTAAAAAAAACTTGTTTCAAGATCAGTAACACAGACTCAAGTAAAACTGCTTGATTTAAGAATGACATACAAGGCATATTTAAAAATGTAACTAACATTTTTATTGAATAGTAATGCTCGAACCTGCTTTACATACAAGGGAAACGAAAAGACAGATTTTCACTACTCAAACTTAGGAGATCCTGACATTTTAGAAATTTAGTCAGTCGAAAAGCAAGAGCTATCGTAAAATATTCCAATTTTCAGATTGACATACATCATTAAAGAAACACAGAAAACATGTATTTTCTATAGTAACTAATGAAACAGTGAAAGTTTGTAGGATTCTGCTTATGCCACTTGATCCAGAAATTAACCAGAGAATTGAGATGGCCTTATGCATGCTGTGGGGATGTTATAAACTAGTTGTAACTAGCATTAGAAAGAATGTTGAAATGGAACATCTCTACAAATTTGAAGTCATAAACTGCTTATTTTAAAATTTAACTGCTCAGTTTATCAGGATGAATTAAAGAATCTTGTATTTCATTCAAACCTGCCAAAATATTTTTTTCTTTAGCCACTTTATGGCAGTACAACAAGCTGTAAAAACAACACTAACGTGTGACTAACATCATACAATTAAGCAACTGCATATACAGAAGAGAGAACCTATGAACTCAACTACAACTCATGATACATTTACTGTATATCCCATGGCCTATTATGTGGAATAATATCACAAAGATTATATTTTATCAGCACAAACACACTTTCTTTGAAACTAATAGAAAAATATTAATTGTAATCAAGAAGCTCATGCACTAGTTCCGTTGTCTAGGCAAGAATGGGCACTGCCACTTCATATGCCAACAACTCTTCATCAAAATTTAAAGTTTCATAACGTTGATACTCAAAAGCAACAAAAGAGGAATCCACAACAAAGATATCCTTTACCAGTCCAAACACAGGTAAAGTACCATCCACATCCAAAATAATCACAGACTTCGCATTAATGTACTTATTACCATTGAGGATAAGCCATTTCACAGAGATGACAGATTGCACGACATCCCTGCCAAAAAAATCTTTAAGTTTAGCCTTAACATAGTCAGTATTTGTCACCTCTGAGACAGGCCCCAACTCTCTCTCATTTGCAAAAATTGGATGTTCAATGCCTATTTCATTCTGGCAACATTCAAGCAACTGATTATGCTTTGCGAATGATTTACAGACATTTTTAAAATTTAACTTAGAAGCCCAGTGTTTAAAACAACTGTGTTTTGCATCAAATCGCATGCACATACACCTTACTAAAGGACCAAGAGATCTGATCTTACTAGGAAGATGCAGCATGTAATGCTGCTTGGGTATTAAATTAGTTTGAGGGAAAAGTTGTCTAAACTGATACAGATGTTGCTCAATCATACTTTTGAGCCATAATACAGTTTGCAAAGCAATAATGGGAGCAAGAACTATCTGAACTATCTCAATCAACTTAATAATAAATTTAACATACTCACTGTCTACATTATTCAAAAGAAAAGGGAGTATTTTCAAAAGTATTAACATTTGCCCACAAGACTGTTTCAATTTGTTGTCATTAGCTGCCGAAGTGCTGACACTAACAGGACAAGGCTTATCTCATATATCAAGAGGCGAGTAAGGAAAATTCTGAATGGCTGAATTGAAGACATCTAATTCTATCGTTCCTGACAGAATAAGGTGTTTCAATACAAGCTTAACGTCCATTGGTGCAACACCTTCAAAAATGACATGCATTATGTCCTGTGGAGTTTGTTTGATTAACTCAAATGCAGGAAAATTAACTTGTTTGCTTATTCTGTTAATTCCGTAAGTAGTTTTGAGGGATGCCTTCAAACTATCACTACTTGCTTTGCCTATTTCAATACACTGCCTAATGTGCATCTCTAGGGTTCTTCTAACAAACTTATTCTCCTCAAAATGTTTTTGTATATCCTCAAAGGTGCATTCACACTGTCTACACTTGCTATAGGCAAAACCAACACCTTCTTTGAAGCCAGCAAGCTCATGTTGGGTAAGTGTGTCTCCACATAAGGCTATCACAGCACCAAACAAGTCCATTTCACCGTTTAGGGTTTCAATCTTAACCCCATTGATAGCAGATTTATATCTTCTAGAATTCTTTTTAAAACAACATCAACACCCCACTGAGAAACATCATTAGCCTTTGCAAAAGCAAGGAGTCTTATTGCAGCTTTGACCTAAACTTTGGATCAATATTACCTAAACTATAGTAAACCATTAACAATTTATTTGTAGAAGCATGTGAGCCTAGGGGGTTGCATGTTTCAATTCATCTGTGTATAAAATTATTTGCAATGCATTTAGGCCTTACAGAATATAAAGGATGAGATTTAAAGAGAGTCCCCATCAGTAAAGTCATATAAGAATCCCTCTCCGCTTCTCTGTGGTACAGTGTTCAACATGGTGAATATTCTGGAATTGGATAATAACTGCTTGAGACTTTCAATTAGAGGTACATAGAAAAAACTTTTGTTTCTTATGGCCATGACCTTTGAACAACCTTTCTTCACCCAACAAATCTTCGAGATACTACCACTATCTTCTGGGTTGAGTGGACTGAAAAGTTCACAAATACTTCTGTTCTGTCCCATATGCAAAAGTGGAGAAAGGATCAAGGAAAGTATCAAACACAGAGAGTGCTTCATCTTGAAATTGAGTGGTTGTCTCAGGGTGTTCTTCAAACACTCTTTTCATTTTGTCCCTCAGAGTATCCAAAAGAGTGGCTTGATACTGTTGCACCCCCGAGATGATATTGTTGACCGTTCTCTATGGAAAAAATTAAAATTAGTCTTTTTTTCCCCCAATTTCCATAACAAGGAGATCCACGACATGCATGCATGAAAACTAACAAATTGCAAGGTATTACCATTACAAACAAAGACACTATCAAATATATAATTTATGGACCCATCTGTGCAAGCTTACTTGAGACAAGTGGCACTGTTCCCATACATAATTGCAAAAGCTGCTGCAGATCTGGTAACATTATGTCCGGTTACAGATGTTTGAACACCAGCTTCTTCCTTTAATAATGATTGTGAAAAACAAAAATATTTATATAAATACATTAATAGCCTCTTAACAATATAGAGGTGGGTAACTAGCTATGATTATGTATGTAGTTCTGGTAATGAGTAATTGCATGATTTTGCAGGTTCCTAACCCCTTCCTTGCCTTGTATAAGAGCTCTAAGATATCAAGCAACCCAGCCAGCATATCCACTTGAGTTCTTCGTTGGTCCCATAGGAGTTTGAAAGCGAGACTCATCTGGGTTACCACACTGGGCCATGCCAACTTTTGCCTGCAGGTTCCAGATGGGCCCCACATGTGAATGCCCATATACTGGTCTAAGTAGCATGTTATAGGTATAGCCAAGGGTGGCATAGGAGGGATGGAATAAATTCTTGCACTCTATGATGAGGGTTGCCTAATCCCGATGTCTGAAGGAAACAATAAATCACACAAAATATAATGTTCTTAATTTCCTCTCTGGGAATTAGGCTTACTGAGTTTATTGGTTTGAATTGTAGGATTGCATCAATTCCATTTTTTTCAGACTGAGTATGTAGAAATTAATACTCAATTTTAGGGACTTGCCAATATAAGCATTTTTCTAAAATATGCACAAGGGTGAAAATAGCGACTCTGAAGATGTTTATTTATTTTTAAATAAATAAATATTTTTTAAAAGGATTTAACTAAGTGTATTTTTCTTGTCAGACAAATGTTGAATCCGCCATGGAGATACTGTAGAACTGTGGTTCGCACACAACTGTGCAGCTTTTGGAAGTAAATAAGTAAACACCCTCGTCCTGACCCCGAGAACTTACACGGAGAGAAACTCCAACACTTGCTCACAAGTATTATTATTATTTTTTTTGGTGTGCAACATTTTAGCTCGTGGAATATTGTAATCCCACATAGCATCCTTCTATCCACGTGTTGTTTATTTTGCAAGCAACGCCATGACGCAGCAGCGCAATCAAAACCATTGTGTATTATAACTTTAAAACTGTTAATCACACACAAACAAAACAGACAGTATAAGTTTCTCACCTGAAAGCAAAGCAACGCCTCCATGAAAAAAATCCTCCCGGAACTGTGTCAACAAACTCTGCTTCCATCTGAGTAAACCTGTAGCATCTTGCAGTCACACAAAAACGCACATGCCCCAACGACTTTTTTTTTTGAGCAAGTACTAACATATTTAAGTCAAGTCCAGAAAAACTTGTTTGAACAAAGCTTTAACTCATTTAGTCTAATAAATTAAAAGTTTACTACACCAGATTACACATCTTTTTTTATTTTCTTGAAAATATGCACTGACGAAACTTTTCTTTTTCACGGTATATATAAGTAACCTCCTCAGCTCCTCAGACATTGCACCACAAAGGCTGGTTCGCTTATTTGACAGGGTGAATGATTGGAGTATTACAATCATCAGTCTGAATCGCAATATGATTATTGGCTTGTTACCTACCAGGAAATGCTTGTGGTTGTGGTCAGTTGGTAAACATTCGCTTACACAAAATTTTAAAAATCGTATTATCCCACCTAGTGCCCAAATAAAACCCACATGATATCCCATATAATACTCACTTTCATTGCCCTCTGGGCCCGAAGCCCAACTCTTCATACGGCCCACTGCCTGGATAAATCACTTGTACCCACCTTAAACCCATGTGGGCCCTACGTGAACATGCTCGCTGGGAAGTTTGCTTATTGAAACTTACCACATTATATGACTGGTGCTCCGTCCGAGGTGTTTCAGGTGGGCTGATATGTGGTGAGGCTTCCACAGTGCTGGTCGTTGCAGGAGTGGAACACTCAGAAAAAAACTGATGCACCAAAATTTTCCAGCCCTAGTATAGCGGGTGTGGGTGTTGTTCTCCATCCACTTGGTGGGCATCCAGTCGTCAAATACTGCAGGTGTGTCCGTTTAATGTGGCAAAAGAATGAGTTGAAAACTCTGAATTCTTGTTGACAACCATCAATTCCACAGAAAACCCAAAATTCTGGACTACGGCCATGTATTACATTAATGTGGCTAAGGAGGGACTTCATACTTAAAGCGACAAAAACGAAACAGATCATACACAGCCACGCAGCCATAATACACCTTGTAGTGTGGTGATTTTGCCTTCACCGTGTTTTTTTTTTTTTTTTCTTTCTGAAGGGGGTGGTCACTGTTATTTTTTTCCCGCTGCTTTCGCAAGGTTCACCACTCTGCGTCTGATTGGATAACTCCAACCCGAGTAAAAGCCACCTAACAAATCAGAAGCATAGTAAGTGCGGTTGGGAGTAATATCTTTTATTATAAAACATCATTTAACATTCATAATGAAAGCCAGCATTTTATAGTTGATCAATGCTTGCAATTCTGTTGCTTAAATGTTTAATATTTTTCTGCGCCTGCGTGCCTTCGTGTTTGCCACGATGACGTCAATCATCTAAATTGAACCGTTTTCGTGCTTTGCCTACTGGAGAAGAAGCATTTTCAAAGGAACCGCAAAGGAGTGCAGAGCGGTTCAAGGTCAGTAGCAAGCAAACATATTTACAAAAAATTATATTTTATTATCAGCTAGTTAAGTTTAGCCAATGTTAAGTATATAAATAACACTTTTAGATAATCCCGTGCCTGTTTTGTTTTTATATCAGGTAACACTAACATTCGGAAACAGACACTCGGCTGTAGGCGGCTGCTCGGCATGGATGATTTGGACAACACCACATTGTTGGTGTTAGGTGGTAAGTTACGCTTAACGTGGTGCCGTGCAGAGTACCGAAAATCTCTTTACATTCGGCACCATTTTATATAAGATAAAAGAAAGGATATTGTATGCAATATATATGCTACACAAGATACCATCTACGTACATTTTACACCAACCGCATTTAACAGGAAAGAAAACTGCATTCTCTATCGGTAATACACACACACATGCCCCGCTTTGTCACCCTTTCACTCGGTCAGGCCTGCCTCAGTAATAAGTTGTAAATCCATCAACAATGGAGAAATTTAATTCCAAAAATGAACGTGCATGGGTCGGTTGTGAGAAAATGTCGGGGGTATGACACAAATTATGCCGTAGAAACAACGCGACTAAAAAGGTAGCAGCATGATGAATTTATTTTAGTAATGATATAAAAGTACATTTAAAACATAAATCGTTTAAAATGGTTGTTTGACATATACAGTACATGTTTTCAGGGTCAATCTAGGTTGAGGACTTGTGTGAAAAGCGAATGATGTTTTATTATACGTAGGCGGCAATACAGGCAATTCTTAAGGGTTCATAAACTTTCAGCACCAATGCATAAAATTACATTTCAATCACATCACCAAGACCCAGTTTAACATTACAGGTATACCTGGTTTCAGTTGGTATTGTTACTGCAGCTATTAAAGCTGGAATTTGAACCCCATCACCTTTGCTATTTTTACAGACGCAAATATCGATGAGGAGGTTTTGAAAACACTCAGCTGTGATGACCCTGAAAATTTTCTCCGGAGGAAGAAGCTGTGGGGTGTATATTCTTTTTTTTTTTATTTTATATAAGTCTCCCACTATTGTAATAGTCTGAGAATCCTACTGGTCAAGATGCCAACAGTTGTAGTGGAAGTGGAATTATACCATCAACTTCTGCCATGCCACCATGCCAACCTCAGACCTCCACCTCCATACATGAAACCATCACCAAAACAATGAAATTGCCAGACCCACCACAATATGTGGTGTACACAGATTCAGAGTTAGACATGGTGCACAGCCAGCACTTTGATTTGCTCTGCAGCGGAAAGGAAAAGGATTGCAAAATGTCAAAGGAACTGAGTTGTAGATTCATAAGAAACACAATAACCAGCATGGTTGCAATCCTACGTGCTATTCCCCTAGGAAAAGAAGTGCGATATCCCACCACACATGAGATGAAAGCAATGTCACAGAAGATCATTGACTATTATCCAATGTTGCAGGATACTGGAGAACTGACATATGTAAGGTGTTTTTTTTTTGTTTTGTTTTTTTGGGTGGGGGCCTGCAACAAGAAGACAAATCAACTATTAAACACATATTAAACATTCTGTTTCCATAGCGGACCGTCTACTCCAAAATGTGTAAGCGACTCCAAAATATGAAGTCCCCAAGAAAGAGGCAGGGCCCTATGTCCCAAAAAGGGGTTGCAAAGAGGTCTCTCATTGATACAAATAGAGAAGATGAGACAGATAGTGATTCAAGTGCTTCTGCTGCTTCAACCATAATTCTTCCAAGCAGCGATGATGACCTCAGTCCAGGTATGTGCTAACTATAAGTATTATACATTACTTCTGAGGAGGTGATCATGTACTACAAGCTTAATTATAAAAAACCTTCTTGATTCCAGAATTTTGACAGCTACCTTCTGATTCTGATAGACAACCAAGTCAGTGAGGCAGTGATGCAAAATTTCATTTTTTTTAAACCAGTGTTTGCTGCTTTCCCTATACATTTGCATATTGTGGTTATGCATGTGATATTTCTTAAACATATGATTTCTCTGCTGCAAAAGTGCTTAAATTAAAATGTCATCTGGCCCTGTCTACTCTGTTGTTTGTTTTAGCTGGCAAGGACAGTCTGAAGTTGCAGGCAAGGTACTACAAAACACTCCACAAAATGTACAACAAGCCAAAACCCAAACAAAGTGACATTGCTCAAATTTTGGACCTTGAATTTGAGGCCAGACGGGCCTTCATTGGTTCAAATGCAATAAGGGAAGAAGAGAGAGTCACAGAAATCTTTGAGGCATATCCATGCTTCAGAGAGACACAAAATGTATGTCTATTAACTTACCTCACTGAAACTGTTGTTTGCTTCTTTGTGTGCATGCTATTTCAAGTCTGCATAGTGGTAGAGTAACTGTCAGCATAATTTTGTCTTAGGCAATGGATGAGCTGCGTCGCATCCTGGGTGGTGCCAACCGCAAATACATTGAGGAGACAAAGAGAAGATGTGAGGAGTTCTGTGCCAAGGTGCAGTTTTATGGTGTTTGGAAGAAGGTCTTGAAACCCCCTTTCACCTTGAGCCTGCGTGAAGGTAAGTTGCTGTTTAATATACCAAATTTATTGAAATCTGTCCTTCCCAGTCCTATTTCTGGAGGACCTCCGAGCTGCATGTTTGGTAAACGGTTTCCACTGTGATGTGTTACAATATGATGATAACAATAAACCTTCATTGAACTGAACCCAGATAATCATGTTGCCCTTGAACTGTTGAATCAGGTGTGGTGTAAGTAGGTTGAACACACCTGGGCTGATGAAGGCTGTTGATGATTTAATGTATTAGAACAGGAAGACCAGAAGCACATGCAGGGCAGTGGTGTTCCAGGAACAGAATTAGGAAATACTGGTGCATGTGACCAAATGATACATTTATTTAAAGTGTTCCTAATATTTCCCTTTTTCTTTCACATTTTTTGTACCCATAGTGGGTTTCACCACTGCACTCTTGACAGCACTCCCATCAATTTTTCCCTCACCAACTCCACCACCAAAGCGGTTTGGGAATGCCAGTGAAGCACTGCTTTATATCCTTCAGGTGATAGTTATGTTGGTTCTCTTACCACTGTAGCCATTGCAATGTGTGCTTGAATTTAGTACCTTACTGTTCTCTTAAAACTCTTCTACTCCATATTGAACTGTTTGTCCTTCAATTCTAGCCAAGGGAGGATCCATCAATTTACCTGGAGAAGCGGCCCCTCTCCAGCCCAGTGTTAATCTTCAATGGAACAGTCTGCATCCTCGCTGTGGGAAATACACCTGTGAGCACCTTACCAAAGGATGATTTCTTTGACGGAATATTAGTGTTAATGGCATACTACTACACTTTGCACCTGACATATCCCAAATGTGTTGCAACCCTCCTCTCAATCATTCAAACAGAAGTGCTAGGTGATGCCATCCATGATCGAGATGCCACAAGTGCATTTAAGAAAGCAATAACTGAGTGGAAATCATTCACTGAGAAATAGATGTGCATAGGAGTTACAAATGTTAGAATGTCAGGTCTGGGTTTTGGATTCTTGTTGTTTGCTCTGTTTTTCAGTCATTACTTGGAAAGTACCTATACTTTACTATTTCCCTCCTCTGCTGAGATTTTTCATTCCCTGTTTTGGGGTATAGTTTTTTTTTTTTCATTCAGAAATATTTTTTTTCTAGCTGATGTTCAGTTTACCATTTTGTTCTTCAGTTGTCCAAAGTTATATCTCTTTATATCTTTCTCTCTCCCTTCCCCTCTCTCTCTGTCTCAGTCTGTGTAAAGGTTTCTCTCTCTCTTGCTCTCCACCTATGTCTTCCTGTGCTGCTTAATTCCTTGCTGTGACAATGGGTGTCTGAGAGTAGACAGTAGGATAGTAGATCACCCTTTTTTCCCAGCAATTTGCACAATAAAACTGTTAATTATGTCAATGCTTGTGTCACTTTACTTTCAATTAAATGTTGAAATGAAATTCCACTTGCAGTCCTGTGATTTATTTTTTATATAAATATTTTCCTGTTTTAAGATGTATGCTCTGAGATTAAACGTTGGGCTACCTATTTCAAGATGAGCTAACTTGTTCCATGTAACAGGACAATCATTCTCCACTGGTATTAAGAATGTTCCACTTATTTTAGTGATTTATTCTCTTGTTCCTTGGCCTTCATTTTTTCTGTGTGCTAAAATCAAGAATACAACATAATTGAATTAAAAATTATTTTCTAATATTCAGTGTATTTCCACTGCATAAAGTCTAATCTCTAGTAATTAGATCTAAAAATCAGCATTTTCTACTTATTTCAAACCTTTGTACACCCATCAGAGCGTTCTTATTTCTAGACTGGAACTAACTTTATTTAAGAATTTCTTGGGAAGTAAAATTATCTTGCTGCATTGACAGATAATTTCACTAATATTAAGTCATTTTTCTCCTGAAATTCAGTGTTTATATCTTCTTTCTCAGCTAAGTTTTTTTTGCAGTGTAAGCAAGGAGGAGCTGATGATGTGTGGACAGAGTGAGCAGTATGTTTCTGAAATTGTTCACATCTCTCACAACCTTTTTAAAAAAACTGTGCTTGCCTTCAAAGCCGATTGTCCAAAACTCCAGTAAGGGACCAAAGTACCGAATAAGATGTGGATAATGTTCTAAATAATGGTGCTTGAGCCGCAACTTTAACTCTGGAAATACCTCTTGAAGCAGATGTCTGTGGTCTGATATTTTAGTTTCAAGGTAGCACAGAGATTCATCTGTAAATTTAGAGCTAGACAAAATTTCAACAATGTCTTTTAATTCCATAAGTATTCCCCATGTCTTGTTATTTTCAGGCACTAAATGACCAATCATTAGGGGGAGCAAGCACAGCAGCGTCCCGTTTTCATGGCCATTGCCCCCAATAGTTCTACTGACATTAAATGTTTTTGGTATTTTCTGAGGTCGGTTAACACTATCAGCAAATTCGTAAGGAAATGTCTGAATCACACTGTTCAAGTCATCTAATGTAAAGAACTTGCTAGAAACTAAATCATTTAAACAAAAACTTAGCTCAACTGGAACTATGCCCTCTAAGAGATCATGCAAAAAGTCTGGAGGGAATCCTTGCGATGTCTGAAAATGAGACAGTCTGTTCAACACACATTCCTTCTTTACACCATCAAAACTTGTCAAACTTTCATTATGCAGCAGTTCAGATACACATTTATCAAGAGACTGTTGGGCTCTGAGGGGAAACAGTCCACTTCTTACTTCACAAGCTTGTATGTCCACCTGACCTTGCTAAACAAAACCTACAGAACTTATCTGTATTGAAACTTTCCTGAAACTCAGCTAAAGAGTGTGCACCCAGGTTATCAGAGGATACACAAAGTATAGTTCAGTAACACTTGCACCCAGTCTCTGAACAAAAACACCCTGATTTTCAAGCAGTTCAATATCTTTAATAAGAGGGCTTAAAACTCTACCATATCCAAAAGCTTTGATATCACTACTGTAACACAGGGTTGCAAGATAGATAGAGGACAGGGATGCTCTGTATTTAACAGGCAAATTAGCAAGCACCCAATAGACACTACAAATCTTGTGGTTTTTTTTGGAAGTACCCAAAGGGTTGCATATTTCAAAATCATCAATATAAAATCCCAAAGCAATGTGAAATTCATCTTAAGCAAGGAGTTGGTTTTCATTCCAAATCGTACTGTCATGGAAGGATTTATAATAACCAGTTGGTGAGCTTGAACTACTTTCAGTCAGAACTTTATCAAGGACTTCATTTCGATTTAGTAACTCTGCGGAGAACATTTAATACTGGCACATAAACAAAGTTCTCTTTCTAGCAGCATCTAGGATGAACTCAACGGGTTCAATGATTGTGAAATTTTTTTTATAGAAAGCTGACCTTTTATGAGTTGTGCTTAGAGGACAACCTTTTGAAAGTGTACTTAATGGATTCGTTTTCTGAATTATCTCAGACACCAAAGTCAGTACAGAGCTATCAAGGTTACATTTATGTTGTTTCAATGCATTTCTAATTGACCTATGGATAGAATCTTGAGCTAAAAGGCTAATTTGATAAAGGTCTTCCACTAACTCTTGAATTGCTGACTTAGAAACATGCAGAACTGTTTGCATTCGTAAAAACAAGGAAGCAAGACTGCGCCTTATTGAGTCTTCCTTAACATCTTTCTGGAGTTCATTCTCATCATCAAATGTGCTATCAAGATCGATTGTGGCATGTTCAGGTTCTACAACTACACTAATATCCTCAAGCCCATAACGTACAAACTCAGTTCTTAAATCCTGTATACCAGAGGCACGATGATATCTGCTCCTGTGAGCTTTAAAAGTGTTATACACATCTGACTTAAAGGAACATTGTTTAAAGGGGCAGAACACACTTTCTTTGTTTTTAGTGTGCCTTCCTAAGTGAACAAAGTACTTGGTCAAGTTGCAAGGTTCACAAAAATTGCACAAACTACACAGCAAATGTGTGTTTACTGGCTAAGAGTCTAAACATCTTTCATGTTGTGTCCTAAGATGTCTTTTTAAAGCAACTTGAGTTCTGAATGAACAAGGACAGTCTGTGAATATACAGTACAAGGCAAAGGACAAAACTGCCCATAATGTCCATGCTTCACTTATAATGTCTTATTATTATACGCTGATTTCCTGAAGAAAACATGTAGAATTTACAGGTCCAAAACATAAGGCACCCAGTCTATCTGATCCAGTGCAATGTGAAGTTTCTGGAGAAAATAAATAAAACAAACATAGCACACCTTAATGTGCAACAAAAGCTGCTTTAAATCTATTCAAACAGATATCAAACAAGTTACAGAATACCAATGAATTTACTTTTAAAAATGTTAATGTAATGTCTATACACTAAGTGGCAATCATAACCTAAGCTGAACTTGAAATGCTGAATTTAAAAATAAATAATGTTTATGTTAGTTTGTACTAAAATAGTCTAAAAGGGAAGTTTCCTTGCAGAAGCAAACTCAAAGTAAATCCTCATTTGAGGGAGAGCAAATGGAATAAAATAAGTAATTTCAATATATAAACTACATATGGAACTCCTGGTAGTCTCTAAATGACAAAAAGTGTACATTATGTGTCCTAATGTTTCATACAATTTTCAGAAATCTTATCAGCAGAGAGTGAATGAGCTCAAACAATTAATTGAAAGTAAATTACTTCTAAGTCTGCAAAGATGAAGTCAAGAAAAAAGCCACTTTGAATGTCAGTGATTTGTATTTTTGAGATGTAAATAACTTTAATTAAACATACTATTGTTATTTACTTTTTAAAATTGGAATTCTGTTTATAACATGAAACTCCCATCAGGAGAACATGCAGAGTGCCACATAATGGATGGAACAATCGAGCCACTTGGCACATTTTATATGGAAATGCGTTATAAGCATGAACAGACATGATTGTTGATAAGCAGTTCTCCTAGAGGAAATGCTGGAGCCGTTTGGCGCAGTGAAAGTCAAATAAGCCCAACAAAGTCTGGAAACAAACTTTGGAAAGCTGCTAATGTAAGTAATACTATCCCCTATTTTGAGCAAGATCACACTCGATTGCAAAGAAAAAGATTGTGCAACTTGTGTGAGCCTTTCACGGGCAATTTGAAACAAGTCACTGGTGACAGTATTATCACATCACTCTGCACATCGCCAGAAGTGGACTGATACTGGTGCTGTTCCACTTTGGATGAACTATCGCACTTCCAATGGAGAAACCAACATAATTAATGTGTATCTGCATCTGAACTCCCCATCCCCAAATTAATTGTGTAAAGTGCATAACGCATCAAGTTATATATGTGTGTAGAGGAAGAAGAAGCCAACACGTTAGGATGCAACGCCACTAGATTGTTCAACTTCAAGCACTGACTTAGCATGGCAAGTAAGTTACCAAAAGATAGCGACTGCCCCGCACTGAATAGAAAACAAAACGAGACGGGAGCTGCGAGACACTAATAGCGTGTCAGAGCAGAAAACACAAGTAGCAAAATAACATTGAATCCAGTGCATCCTCATTAAACATGAAATGGTTTTTAGCATTCCACCTGTGCATGCGGCAACGTGATGATGCAAACGCACAATTAACGAATGCCTATTGCGGAACCAACATAAAATAATAATTTGTTTCAATTAATTACAAAACGTAAGTTTCTAAGACAAAAACACACATTTTTGGTTATCTTAACAGCATTGGTGATTCTAGATAGACTTGACAAATAATTAAGAGTTATGACAACAAAAGTCAAAATAATTTTTTACAGTATATGTGTTAGTAGTGTGGTACAGGCAATTACAATCAATTTGTCCTTCTCCACTTTAAGCCCATCTGGGAGTACACTAAACACAGTTGTTATAGGTTACAAGTGATTGTGACACCAAGGCTGTCTGAAAGGCATTCAAAGATTTTTGTCCAGAATTTGGTGTACGTCCAAAACATGTTGCCAGTGAGGTTGGAGCTTGATTATATAGTTTACGGGTTGAATCTTGGCCTGGATATATTTTGGACAATTTTAAATGAGATAAATGTGCTTGACAAAAGATTTTAAGTTGAATGCTTTGCACATATGGAGTTAGAGTGCATTCTATGCGTGGCTGTCTTCCACTCCTTTACAAAGATGTTAAGTGAAAGATCCTTTCCTCAACAAACCCGGGGAGCTTTGAAAAGAAGGGACATTAAAATGTTTTATATATTTTTGAGTTGCTGTCTGAATCTTCAAAACTGACCAGTATTTCTTCTGGAGTAGAAATGGGTAGTAGGTGAGGAAAATTAGCCTGGTGCCTTTTACCATAGTTTCTGATTTGAAAGTAGTAAAACATTGTGGTTCTGGGAAGTTAAATTTGACGTTTTTCAAAATATAAATACTGTATAGGATTGAGAGGGCAGAAAAAATGATTATTATGTAGAGATGGTGACGAGCTGCTCAATACTGACATGTTGATGTTGTATTAAGCTTTCAAAGTGCAGGTGTTAGAAGCACTGCTTCAAGGCTTGTTTCAAACGTACCTATCACGTGATAGGCACGCTAGCACCATGGAGTCACAGGCATCTCTTCAGTCAGGAGCCCTATTGGTCTGCCAGTTCGAGGGTCTTCTTTGGCTCAAAAAGTAAAGGCAGTGGCCTTTCTCCATCTGCGCGGTGTTCGGACATGACATGAAATCCTGCTGTTCCCGTAGGTGGGACTTGCGCATGGAGCACAGTCAAAGCAAAAATAATGACTTTTTAAAAATAGTTATGTAGTACTTATCCATCCATCCATTTTCCAACCCGCTGAATCCGAACACAGGGTCACGGGGGTCTGCTGGAGCCAATCCCAGCCAACACAGGGCACAAGGCAGGAACCAATCCCGGGCAGGGTGCCAACCCACTGCAGTATGCAGTACTTATTTATAAGTTAAATACTTTTAAAAGACATTATGAAAGATTGACATGGGACACCAAGTTTTTTGACGTGGAGTCTTGTAAATTGATGAGCATATTTGGCATATGTCAGCACGCGTATTGTAACAGTCCAGCTTCTATTCTACCCTATGTCGATCATGTCAGAGAGGCTGAGAGACGCTTCACATTAGAGTTTATGAAGCTGACGCAGTCATCAAAACAGTATATGGTCACAATACTCCTCGTTAAATGTTTTTAGTAATCAGTGAGTTTCAGATCTGTAGCTGAAATGTATTGTTGATTTCCAGAATGCAATGCGAGTAAAAGCGTGTGCTGCATAACTAATCACAACTGTCTTGAAAACAGAATCAGTGCCATTAAAAGCATCTTCTGCAATTTCTGGGGCCTTGGGAAGTCTGCATTAATGAGAAAAAAGTTGTAAAAAAATTTTTCAAATTCATCCCATGATGAACATAAATATCACTCATGTACTGACAAGAAGGAGCAGCTGGATAAGCACATTTGGACCCAAACTTTCAAAAAAAGCACCTGACTTTCTCAGCAACATCTGTGCCTTGTGAATGCATCTTGTCAAAGGTTGGCGAGGGCTCAATAAATAAGTCGTCCGAATTGCAGCACAGCAGGATAAATCATGTATGTAAACAGAATTATTGAAAGACTGAGCTTTTGTCTTTTCTGTATTCTTAAACCATCTTCCAGTTGCGCAATCACAGTCACTGACACATTTAACATTTCCCTGCTCCTTTCCTGTCCTGTTACCCTAAGCAGGCACTTGCTGTCACTTGTCACTGATCAATAACATTGAGTTTCATGTTACACACATAAACACGTTTTCTCTACATACCTGTTCAATATTAGTAACAGTAATATGGAAATATTGAGAAAAAGAACAAGATGGGAATATTTATGAGAAGAGCCTTGGCATCACAGTGAGGAGGTGTCACGTCTTCCGTTACTTGAGGTTGTCCTCCGCCCCTCTGTCTATCAGCCTTCTTCTTCTTTCTTCTTCTTCTTCTTTATTCTTTAGTCCATAGCTGGCGTGTCTATCAGCCACACTGGCACATATTACACTGGGACCAAATGCAATGGAGCATACTGACAATTTACACCTTCAGAAGTTGAATAGATTGACTATATACTGAAGCACTCCATTGGCAAACATAAAAATTCAAAGAATAACATTTCAGACAAACAATGAGTTTTGTTAATTATAAAAATGCACCATAATCACTATGTTTTGTTATTTTTTTGTTTATTCTCATCTAACGTTGCTTATCTACATGGGCAATGAATATGGGTAATATGTTTAAAATAATTCAGATTAAATTAAAAATTAAACTAAAACATTGTCAAAATATATTAGTTTTTCTCAATTGCTTAGATGCATTTCTTGAAAACAACCTCCATTTCCCAAAACTCTAAACACAATTTCATTACTGCACACTTAACTCCCCCAACTTCACAATTACAGGTCAAAACCAAACTCTCTACGTACAATCATGTAATCTTCTATCAAAACCAAACTTTTTGTATACAGCATATAAGACAGAATTTATAAATGTAAGCATTTCATTATACTGTATAATTTAGGAGGCATGTGTGTGCATTTCCTTTTCAATTTAAGAACTAATTAGACCATCTGTTATACTAAACAGTAACTCAAACAATACTTAACTGTAAATAGTCGAATAATTCAATCCGAGTAAATGAAGCGCCCATCTAACGCAGCTAACAATGAAGGTTCACACTGTCATGTTGGATGTTTTCAACGTGCTGATTAGTTGAAACTATTTATAGTAATTTGTCCTTAAAGGGAAGTGCTATATAGTGGTCAGAAATGAAAACAAGCATTTACGCTTGCTGGACAGTATATTATGTTATGCTTTTCTACAAAATAAATTCAGTAGGACACCAGTGTCTCTAAACACTCAAATATGAAGTTTAATATGTTTTACAGAGAAACACTTAATATATATAATATATATCTTTGACACTATGTATCAGACAAAGAAAATCACAGCCAGCCACAATAACAATAATGAATTGTCAGCAGCTACCTGAATTGTTTCAGTCTGTCACTGAATTATATGAACTGAAGTGTGTAATGTCAAGACAAATTGCATAATATCACTAGATGGTTAATTGTCAAAGGTTTGCTAGACTTGCAACAATGTACGGCACAATGTCTTCAAATATGTTGATGCTTCACATGTCAGCTCAGTGCTTCAAATCACGCTCCATGCATCATTCCCAGTGTGAAGGTCAGCTCAGTGTTTTGAGCCACACTTCATTCCCAATACGCATGTCTACTCAGTGTTTCAAGCTGCTCTCCATGTTTCATTCCCAGTTACCAGCTCAGTGCTTCAAACCGGGTGGAGGGGGCCATTTCCACTGCACATGTCAGCATACTGCTTTGAACTGCGCTGGGTTGGGGGTGCTCATGTCAGCTCAGCATTTCACATATCCTTATTTACTGAGCTTCATTTGAACTACGCATGGCATCACCAGATTTCAAAAACTTGACAGAATTGTGGATCATCAATACATTTTAAGAGATTGTGCCCAACAATACTTAGTGTCAAGAAGCAAAATTATACATTTTACATCTTACAAATGCCGACTGGTAGAATGCATAATAAGATATCTGGTGTGTTAGATTTTATAGGTGAGTATATTACGTTAAACAAACATCAAAGCTTAGAAGCTAAGTGTCTGCCTTTAATAAATCTGGTTTGTTCTTGTGATATTACAGAAGGAAATACTTATTCAATCCCGCTAGCTAGAACTTTGAAAAATATCTTAACATCATTCTGAAGTGAAATTGGACTGTATGATGCACGTTGTAGTAAGTTCTTATTTTTCTTTGTAAAGATGGTAATTAATGCTTAGCGAAAAGTTTGAGGTACAATTTTGTTGTCTCTAGCTTCTATAAATGTTGCTAATAATAGTGGAGCTAATTTATTTGATTTTTTTTTTTTTTTTTTGTAAAATTCCACTTGGTAGCCATCAACATCTCAAATGCTGTAAAGCTCCTTTAATAAAGCTGTAAGCCAAGTAATAAACCACTACTGATTGTGGTTTTTTTTTTAATCAATGACTTGCCATACCTGAGTGGCATGATTGGAAGGAAAGAACTACAGATTCCACAGACTGAGATAATCCCTCATGTTTCTAATCTTGCTGTGGTCTTGAACATTATAGTTTTTTTTAATGTACCACAGTGCAAGTAACCACAATTGGCCAAAATATATTGTTGAAATAGGCTGCTTATTAGCTTTTTTTACATAAATTAAGAAAAGCCTTTTTTGCAACAAATACAAAGCCAAATATTTGATTTTTCAAAACTGTCTGTAAATATAATAATAATTACATTTCTATAGTGTATTTCTCACAATCAAAGTGTTTTACATAGACTAAGGGGAACCATTTCAATCACCAGCAACATGTAGCACTCATGTGGATGATGAAACAACAGCCATTATTGCTCTAGTACACTCACCAAACATTAGCTATTAGGTAGTGAAGTGGAGGAAGAGAGTGTCAGTTAGAGACAGAGGACAATTAGAGGGAGCCAGAATGGAATGATTGCCATGATGTGCTATTTAGCCAGGACATCTGGATCAACCCTACTCTTTTCAAAAGATGCTAAGGGATCTTTTATGCCCCCAGAGAATCATTTCATCCAAAGGATATCACCATATTTATAGCACTGTGTTCCCATCACTGCACTGGGGCATTAGGATCCATATACAGAGTACAATGTAAGTGTCCCCAGCTGCCTTGCCAAAACCTTTTCCAAAAGCAACCCTAGCTTTTCCTAGATGGTCTTCTATCCAAATACTGGCTGGGCCCAAACTTGCTTAGCTTCAGGTGGATGACAGCAAGTGGTAAGTAGGTAAAAATGGCCTGTTAAAATACTGTACTTATATGTCTTACTAATGTTGATTCTACATTTTCAATGCTAACATTTCATTCATTCACTTACCCCATGTCTTCTGCTGAAATGCTGGGAGAGCCTTAGCCTGTCTTAACATTCCATGATGTAAGGAAATAGCTAATATTGGAATAGATGTAGGTCCACTACACGTAGGGCTGCCATATACCTGAGTAGGCAAAGGAGAACACAGAAGGCAGGAACAGTGGACAAAGGAGAGCACATGGAAAGTTTTACTCAGGAGCAGGACCAGCTCAAGGGTACACGGTGCTCCTGTGCAGTAATGATTGGATGATCCTTTTTCCTCCTTTGAGATCAGAGCATGATCAGATTAGAATATGAAAAACAAGAAGAGTTTGGGCTCAAGTTACCTTTGGAGATAAATGCAAGATTTGTAAATGAAATCAAAGAGCGAGTGTCACCCTCGGAGATCACAGCGCAATCACAAATGAAAGTGAAATTGTAGAGAGGGATCTTAGAAAGTCTTCAAAGCAGTGGTTTTTGTTGGCTTAAGCCCCTTTAATAGAAAGGCGCCTGTATACCATGCAAAAGCTGGACATTTTTCAGGTTTTTAGCAGAGGAACTGAGGCCAAAAAAGAGAATATGTCATCCTTTTTCTGGATATCTGGCAATCCTAAACAGTGGCATAGCTAGGGGCAGGTAGAGGGGGTGGTCCTCCCCGGGCGGCACATTTTTGGGGGGTGGCATTATTGGCCAAAAGGCTCAGTACAATTTGTGTGTAAGCAGCAGAGTTTGGAAAAGTATCACTCATGAATGAAAAAAGTAAAATTCTCTGACTTTTATCCACAAATGCTTCAAAAATCATTTACAGACTGTGCTTCTGTGACAGCATCAGACACAGCAGTTGAAATTTATGAGGCAATAACAAAAATAAACATAAACATTACACCAATAATGATTTTTAGGAAGATAAACAACTAAGTTATAATTTATAATTTTGTTGCTGTTATCAATCTGAATGCGTTCTTGCTCTGTGCAGAAAACATCCCCACCTATCACTTTGTACACTACACTGGTTCTGGTTTTCACAACATAATTAGATTAAACTAAAAATTAGAACACGGCTTATCAGTGTGTCTATACTATATTATTGTCTAGTTGACACTTATAAATAATTATATGTGAAAAATTATTGCTGTTTATCTATATATGAATAAATCTATGCAAAATTTATCTTAATTTTTCTCTATACGTCATTTTAATTTTCTATTTAAATAGACTAACGCATTCAGATATGTTGGAGGGCAGCAAATAGAAGCACCACTCTGCCCCAAGTGGAATGAACTCTAGTTACGCCACTGATCCTAACTACAGGTCAAGCTCAAATGAACACCCCCACCAGCTCCCACTTCCACCCAGCCAATCCAGTGGTGTCATTTTACTTATCACACTTACAGTATTTCACAAACGAGAGAATCCCAGAGACAACCTAGAAAGACTGATGTTCATTTATTGAAAAAATAAAATTGGAAATCTGACTTAATGGGCTAGTTATGAAGAAAAAATGTTACACTGAATTCTAATTATATTTAAAAAAAATTAAGTTAGAAATAGTGTGTGTGAATATTGTCTCATTTACAGTCTATCTGATGCTACATTTTAGATTAATAACTTAAGATTAAGAAGATTAAGATTAAGATGCTTTACTATCTCATCAAAAATAAAATGGGTTTGAAACATAAAGAATATGAAATATCAGGAGAAAGGTATTTCTATTTTTTATCTCATTTGTAGAAATTGTACGGTGGCTCTGAGGGGCAAAACACAAACACAAAATCAACAACAAACCAAATGAAAAAACAAAATAAAAAAAACACAATGAAATTAATTAATATATGAAAACATGAAGTCAACAATAAACAGTGAGGGCATAAACTTAGCAAATAGTGAGAGCATGAAATTAACAAAAAGTGAGAGCGTGAAATTAACCAAAAGAAAGAGCGTGAAATGAACAAAACCGACAACATGAAATCAACATTAAGAGGCAGCAACATGAAATCAACAAAACTGAAAACGGAAGTGAACTTCACAACGGAAACAGCATTTTGAAAACGGAAATGTCCACACCGGAAATGAGATTTTCAGAACGAAATCTGTGCATGCTTAGTTGGAAGAGAAATCTGTGCAACGGACTAATCTTCAACTGATCACATTTAAAGGTGAAATGCAGAATATGCTGTATTTTTAAACGTATAGGTTATACTGTATACATGCAGTGTGGCGACTGCAAGGGTCTGTAAACGTTTATCTCCTGAGCATTCAACGTGTTAAGTGCGGGAAAGTCCGCTTCAGCGAAGGGTGTTCATGGTTGGTTGTAATAACTGCCCAGATTTCATACGAAACGACAAACATAATACTGGTTGTTCTTGTTAAATATATACCTTTCACAACTACAGTTTTTGTGACTTCCTGGTAATTAAAAAACGAAAACGTTTCTTTGGGAAACTGAGCAAAACGTTTAACATCTTCACAAACTTTTAAAATAAAAATGTCAAACTTGAACTAGATAACTGCGGCTACTCCCTGTCGTGTCGGCTTCTTCTTACTCCTCGAGAAGTGTTATTAATAGGATATTTTCTTATCATAAAGTTTCGAGTGCGGAAACATGCATGGATTTCTTTCTCTTTATTTGGTTGTGGGTCCCATTTTGTGGGTCGAGTGTGCAAACACATGTGGTATTGCAAACACGGGGGGGTATGGACGATGCGGTAGGTGGCTTTGGGTCCCCTACGAGGTCAGAGCACGAAGTGTCCGTTGTCATCCATCAACTGAAACAGAGAAGTCCTGCTATTGGGTTTACCATTTATTTTACTGTTTTGTTACAAATGCTTTACTTCTTCCTGTAACAAACATTCTCACTCTCCAAAGGCAGACAATGTTTTGTCCCTACTGTGGCAGTCAGCTGGGCACGGGCGCGGCGCCAGCATTTTGTTCCACCTGTGGGCGATCACTTGCCTTTCTGCTGTCAGGTGACCAATCGTCCGCGGCGCTGGGAGGACCACCAACAGGTAATATGTCTCTTGCGTTTAAGTATATGTAAATTTTTTCTTGCTGTTTTCTCTTACCCGGCAATTAGCATGACATGATCATACAAAATATGGTAAGTGACAAACTGACGCATAAGCCGTAAATGTAATTTATTTTTATTTTAGTCAGTGGGAATGAACACACACTTTTGGTCACCGATTGGATTACGCAGTACTTCTACGCAGGATATAAATATGAGGTCATTCTAGATTTTTTGAAAATTTATCATGGAATAAGTATGTGTTTAAGAAGTTTGAAAATGCGCCTGAAAGAACTGGGATTATCAAAACGTAGGAATTACTCCAATATAAGTCAAGTGCGTTTGGCCATGGAGATCGAGATACAAGGGCCGAGTCAGCTTCTTGGATATAGAATGATGCATCAAGTGTTACTGCAGAAATATAAACTGCGCGTGAGGCGACGTAATGTCATGAATTTGTTGTCTGAAATGAATCCGTCTGCAACTTCAGCTAGGAGGACAAGGAGATTTGTTCGAAGAGTGTACCACTCACTGGGTCCAAACTACGTTTGGCATGTAGATGGATATGATAAATTAAAGCCGTATGGCATAGCGGTAAGCAGGTACATCGATGGCTTTTCAAGAAAGATTTTATGGCTTTCATGCGGACCAACGAATAATAACCCAGCAGTAATTGCAACAAATTATGTGCTTTGTGTAGCAAAATTTGGGATTGTACCAATGAGACTGAGGACGGATTGTGGAACAGAAAACACCTTGATAGCAGCAATGCAGTGCACGTTGCGCTCTCAAGGAAATGACCACTTCGCAGGTGCAGCTAGCCATGTTTATGGCACTTCTGTAATGAATCAGAGAATAGAATCCTGGTGGGCACATTTCAGAAAGCAACGGTAAGAATATTTATGTATATATTTTGGTATAGTAAGTGTAGTCGTAACTTACTTAATCAATAACTGCAAAATGTTTATAAATAATGTTAAAAAACAGCTTGCCCCTACATCAGATACTTACTTTATTTTAAATGTGTAACTGCGTGCAGTTTTCCAGTCCATAACCTTTTCAGTGATATATTTTACTGATTGCCCTTCACTGAAAGTTTAATTACACCAGTAAACAAAACCATTTATAGAACGCAATTTAAAAAATGCATCCAAAGCTATATTTAAGTAGCTCTTGCATTTTATTTCATTCAGGTCACAGTTCTGGATGGAAGTCCTGGTGGATTTGAAAGATTCTGGCAATTTCAATGGTAGCCATCAGCATAAATGTTTGCTGCGCTTTGCTTTTCTTGAATTGATGCAAAAGGATTTGAATGAATTTAAAGACCTCTGGAACCAACATAGAATTAGACCCTCGAGGATGTCAGTTTGTCTTTCTGGAATTCCCAATGAGATTTTTAGCCTACCACATAGGTATGAATAAATGGCTTTATGTAAAGCAACAGTTTTGATTCCATTTAGAATAATTAGAAAATATAAAAAAATATCTTGCCAGGACTAAGTTTTCTTTGTTTTTAATCATCAGTAAAAGTAAAGAGCTAAGTCTGTAAGGGTAGAGATACAGATTTTAAAATTGTATGATTCATTTTAAGAATGTTCTCAAGTTTTGACTACACAGTACTCAATTAATTGTATAGACTTCTGAATATATTAGTTTTTTTTTCTTTTAAACATATTACTTATTTGTCTAGATTCCAATCAAGAAACTTTGGATACGTTGTTTCAGAAGAGAAGCTTCATCAATTGGCAACACAATGCAAGGAAATTTGCAATTGTGGAGATGAAACCATACAGGAATATTTAGATCTCATAAAGCAGCAGTACAATTTACAAACTCCACCCACATGGAAATCTGCTGTAGAATTATTTTTGAGGCTAAAAGAAATTTGTAATATCTGAATATTTTGTAGTATGTATCAATTTGGTGTGTTTTTTCTTGTGTATGTCGCAAAGTAAAGTACTATTACTTCTCACTTATTTTAGCTAATATAGTAACACTTTATATTTAAATAAATATATTTTGGGTATTCTCTTTCCTGAGTGCATTTTTTTGATCTTGCATAATTTAAATTAGTTATTCTTCAGCACCATCAAGCATGTACCAGAAACCACCTCAGGACTTGCAAATTGAAACACTAATTGAATTGAATTAATCTTCACAACCATGAAATGTAGTTGCTATGAATTTGTCTGTGTTCCAGCTACAAATATAACAGTAAAAAGACATCAGTGATAAACATTATTTAATCTTTCAACAGTAGATGCACCAATAGTGACAATATAGTTTACAATATACAATAAACACATGATAAAAACTAATATAACTTGTAGAATTTCATTTTCACTTTTTTCTCTATAGGTCTTTATTAAGTAAAGTAAAAGCTGGTGGAAAGCAGTAGAAGGCTGGGGGGCAACAACAGGCATATCACCGGTTTTGACTAATCAGGAAAGAATGCAAATATAACAATGGTTTATAGTTTAAAATGACGTGACATGTTTGTATCGTTCTGCTTTTAGGTATACTATCCTCCCTACTACCCAAAAGATTTAATATTTTCTCATGGCTCCTTGTGGCCTTCTGCAGTCTGGCATATAGAATGACATAATCATCACACCTTACAAGTTTTACAGTCAAGCCAGTAGAGGTGCAGTCATTGTTGTACAAAGAGCAAATGGCTGGAGAGAGAAGTGTCCCTGAGGCAATCCCGTGTTTCTAAGCAGGGACTCTTTTACATGTCTACCCTGTTCCACAGCCTAGAATCTGCTCCCCAGAAAGTCAGATCAGAGGCTGTACAATTGTCCAAGTTTGCATTGGATACATTGTTTTGGAGAGGTTCAGCTACAATGGTGTTAAATAATGTAATAAAATCCTTAAACAGGATTGTAAACTATAAGTACCTTGGCAGTTTGAATAGTGTAAGATGTACTGAAATATTGTGTTTTCTTTTTCTTACTGATGTACAATTAAAGGTTGACAGTAGTTAAACTATTAAATGTTTTTTCTTCTTGAACTTTATTAAGTGTCAGGAAAGGTTAAACAGGATAGACTGTTTCTCTTCAAAAGTTGATTACCAAAATAATTATAATTGAACTGGAAATTGAAGTATTTTTATAATATAATAATATTTTATTTGAAAATGAACATTAAGTTTACAAATTTTTGTTTAATAACAACAAGAGCACTTCAATGGTACATCTCATTGAAGCAACATTAACAAGGTTCAAGTCAAACCATTTCAAAAGTATGGTTTAAAACATTACATAATATGAAATATAAAAAAAAAGCTATTAGAAGTATTACATTGTAAAATTTCTATTTACACAAAATATGTATAAACACAAAGCTTAGCAACTTCCTTTCTTTGAAAAATTAACATTATTAATAACATAATTGCAAACAAAATGTAACTGTGCACAACTGATCAAAATGAAATTACGTGAAAAATGATTGATGGAAGATCCTGGTAATCTATACTAATAAAAGGCAAAGCCCTCACTGACTCACTGACTGACTGACTGACTGACTGACTGACTCATCACTAATTCTCCAACTTCCCGTGTAGGTAGAAGTCTGAAATTTGGCAGGCTCATTCCTTAGAGCTTACTTACAAAAGTTAGGCAGGTTTTATTTCGAAATTCTACGCGTAATGGTCATAACTGGAACCTGTTTGACTGACTCACTCATCACTAATTCTCCAACTTCCCGTGTAGGTAGAAGTCTGAAATTTGGCAGGCTCATTCCTTACAGCTTACTTACAAAAGTTAGGCAGGTTTCATTTCGAAATTCTACGTGTAATGGTCATAACTGGAACCTGTTTTTTGTCCATATACTCTAATGGAGGAGGCGGGAACGAAGGTAGATGACGTTAATTGTTGACTGTCTTTTCATACTGTGTACTTGTTGAGTGTCTTTTAATACTGTGTAAGCATACATATTAACACATGTGCAATTAAACGTGTGCATTTACGGGGTGATTTCTCAGGCTTAAAAGCTTGCCTTTTATTAACACTAGAATTACCAGAGCTTACGAAAAAACTCGTATATCCGGCCCACCTTAAATCGCTTCTTAAATCCATTGACACCTCTCCGCCAGCATCCTTTGTCCTCTAAATGTGCTGATAAAAGACAAGATGCCAGCAGCCGGCTATTCCATCCCCCCACCGACTTAGAACGTGAGCAAAGTTTTCCCAGCTCACGTCTTGATTGATTATGTGGGAGTGAAGTGGAGTTTTACAGTGGAAATAAGACATCATTATTCTAAAGTAATCTGTGTAAACACATTGTTAAAACAGAAACTTTGTCATATTTTAGTAATAAATGTTACAAAATGTAGTAGGCATTAACTATAAAATGTGTAAAGCCCGAGTTCCAAAGATCAAATAAACACTTTCACAAAAGCTTCAAACACAATACAACAGCCTCTGTGGCGTAGCGCGTTAAGATTTGCCACTTAGAGCACAACAGCTCTGCTGCCTCTCAGACTTGAGTTCGATTCCCCGCTAGGGATGAAATGTTGCTTTTTTTTTTTTTTTCTTTTTAACCTCAAACGGACATAAAATTTATAAATTGGTATGCACTGTCAGTTAATGAGATCGTTATATTTTCATGAGGGATGCTCCTTTTAAAATATTTTTTTAACAATTGAGACTGCAATTAACAGGAACAACTGTCCTTATAACTGTTATTTTTAAGATCCATAACACACAGACAGACGAGCACTGCGTAATAGGGAGACAGACAGGCAGAGAAGTCACTAGATATAGAAATAAACAGGGAAGCCACGTGTACTGAAAGAAAAAAAAGATCAACGTGCGTTGTTCCTGCTGCAATGAATGAGCTCACCCGCTCTAACATCACCCCTCCCCCCCATCTGACTCTCTAAGTAACAACAACGCACGTTGATCTTTTTTTTCTTCTTTCAGTACATGTGCCTTCCCTATGTATTTATATATCTCTGCCTGTCTGTCTCTCTATTACGCAGTGCTCGT